>NC_088789.1:5653351-5954644 GCF_949628265.1 Cloeon dipterum | reverse complement strand
CATGTTATAAATTAACACTAGAAAATAGGAAGCCTGACTTTATTTAAGCAGTTTAACTCGAAAGATCTGGAGAATGACACTGATAATAATACTTACTAAAATAATTAAAAAATAAAATGGCCTACATGACTGTTGAAAAAAGTGTATTTAATTTTGCTGAAAAAATCGCAGTTCCAATATGAAATTACGTAAATGAATTACAATTAGTTTCTTGTTAATTTTTAATTTATATATGAGGTGTTAAATATTTTTGGACCAATCAAGAACCGTGAAGGACGTGACAGCAATCCAAATGAAAAACGAGATGTTGAATTTCCTGGGTGACGAACGTCTATAAAATCACACGTCTCCTATACGTACTAGGAAATAAATTTTATTCGCATTTCTGCTCAATGTCTTTCAGATTTAAACTTCTTGACCGTATTTAAGCAAATAGAAAATTGCCAATTCCATTTTTTTCTATTGGAATTGTTTGGTGCTCATACTATGAAGGCAGCAGAAAAACGGAAAAGGTTTTCGCAAGCTAGCGAGCAGAGATATGAATATGAGCGAGAGAGGCGAGAGCTGAGGGGCCATATTTCACGCTATCTCCAATATATTATACGGAGAGCTCGGGGTGAAATATGGGGCGTCCCCCGAGGCTTTGGTAAATGCGCGCATATCAGGAATTTCGCAAGGGAACGCCGCCGGGGCGGACACTGCAACCCCTGATTCAGGTCTGCGCTTTTGCTCAAAAAAGCCGAACTGATTCCGTAGGCTGCAGAAAATGCTTGAACAGCGGGATTTTCTGAGAGTCAAAAATTGTCGAAAACCTCCCTTTGAGCCCCGTGCATGACAGCAGACACGGCGCCCCGTGGTCCTCGGGCTGCACACTTTTATGTTTGATATACGAAAGTGGCAGTAATGGCCACTAAAAGTCTCCAGCAGCGAGCCAAAACAACCCCATGCAGCAACGTGGTTTTACACCCACAACAGCACGTGACGTTTCCTTTATTTTGTCACACACACAGCAACAAGAAGACGCATTAAAAGATACAACAGCCGGAGAAAATATATTTTCTTTCTTAAAAAAATGCACCAAAAGGGATTGGTGTCCTACAAAAGAGAAATGCATGCACAGCGGGGTGTTTACACTAAGAAAATATTTTTAGAACATATGATTTTGTGTCTCATGGTCCTTATAATTATAAAATATCAATTTGTTTTATGATATAGTATTACTTCTAATAATATTGTCCTAGGAAAATGATCCTGTTGCCTTGAAAAACGACTGAATTTAATTTTCTACTTCCTGATATATTATATTAATTTTAGTCTAATTAATGCGGAAACTGATTTTTTCAGCTCCGATAAAAATATTTTATTAGAGTTTATAAGAAAATTAGAGATTAAATAAAGCTAATCATTTCTGAATTATTTCTATATTATTTTTTGTGTTTCTGATTTTCTTTCCAATTTGGAAAGAATTGATTCAATTCTGAGCACATTTTTTCAAAATTAACATTTATCACCTAAGGAATATAATGATTTTTTTAATAACCAGGGGAATTTCTATTAATAAGTTTGCACCAATTGATCTAAGGAAAACATATTGTGTGGTAAGGGATATTCTTGCGGGAGGTGATTTCTTGATAAATCACCGTGTTAATGACTGGGTCGTTTGCTGCGGAAGCAAAGGAAGCAAGCGAGTCGTGTGTGCAAGTTGCTGACCCAGGAAATCGTGCGGCCGTAAGCCTTTAATGCATCTTCGCCGGCGCAAAAGGAGAGTGCTAAAAGCATTTCGCAGAGCAGCGTAGCATTATTTATCGGCCGCCCGCAGAGAAGAACAGCAACTTTGCGATATGACAATTAACGGGAAGAGCGCCAAATTGATTCAGCGCTCACTCCGTGGGCTCTTCTGCACTTTTTGCCCGCGCGCTATCGATCCCTGGGGTGAATCGGCTGTGCGGCATTAAAAGTACCCAGTTGGGGAGCAACTTTTCCAAAGTACATAGAGCGAACATCTCGTCGGTTTACAAAGGCAGCAAGAAAAACATGAATTTTCCGCCTGAGTTGCAATTAAGTCTGTCTCCATGTGTGTTAGTGCAAAACTTTATTATCCAGGCCGGCTGAAGCAGCGGCAGCACAACCCCAACAAGTCTCTCTTTTGGATAACGTGTGCGCGCGCGGACCGAGATTGCCTTTTTCTACGTAAGTGGTTTCCCATCGCGGCGACCATTCGAGCAGAAACAAAAAGATGGAAGTTGCTCTCTGGATCAGCGAGAGAACCGATAACCCTGGTAGAGCAAATGTTTCTAAATCCCCCCTCAACCCCAACACAGCACAAAGCCGAATCAATACTCGCCGCTCTCTCTTGCTCTCTCAGCCACAAATTCCGACATTATTCGCCACGACATTGTTATCCTGTGTTAGCTAAATAACTAATTCAAAAAATTTGCACAAAATGGAGACCTCTTTATTTAACACATCAGCCAAAGTAATTACATTTTAATATGTATTTACATACATTCAGACAAGTTAATTACTGGAACAGGTCGTGGTCGTATATCACTAACTGCCTTGCGTCCTTATGGCTTCCCTTCTGAGAGTGACTGGCGGCTGTGATTTTGAATTAATTTTGATAAAAATAGGAACTGTTTTTCGCAATCATCCTCACCTATGGTTGACCATGTGGCTGATGAAGAGGCTTCGTTGATGGGCTCAATACGTGGTTGTCTCCTCGCCAAGGTTACTTTTAGCTGGATTCCCTTTACCATGCTCCCTTCCATCTAAAATAAATTGAATGACTAGGTTTAAATATTTGAAACTATGACAAATCTAGATCATGACAGCATAAAATGTAAGGTTGAAGTTAGTGAATGCGTTTGAAAAGGAAATGTATTGGATGAACTGTTTAATCAAATTACTGCAAAAAATGACTTCAATTAAAATTCCTGGGACCAGAAATTATGTCTCAGGTTACAACTGTAACGTTGTATTGATTAATTGGCATTTAAAGTTTGTTTAAAATTATCACGTCAAGTAATGTTACTCTTCTGTCTGAATAATTTACATGTTGATTTCGTCAAATGCCAATTAATCAATACAACATTACACAGTAAAACAGTAATGGAAAACTATTAGAAAAGGTTCATCATTTAGCAATATTAATCAAAATACCTGGGAAATAGCACGGTCGGCAGATTCCATTTTTTCAAAAGTGATAAATCCACGGCTGGAATTAAATTTATTAGACATTGCTCTCATGTTAAAAGGCTGAAATTTTTACTGTTTCTCGATCTCCATGGACACATTGACAATTTTTCCAAAAGGCTGGAAAGCAGTTTTCAGGATGTCCTCTGTTATTTTGAAGCCATGCACGTAAATAGTGTTTCCTTGTCTTGGTTTAGCCTGCTCTGGTCTGGTTCCTCCGCCCTCTTTAATTTCTGATAACCCTCGTTCCTCTCTATCACGGGCTGATACGAAACTGTCATATAAATTCTGCAAACAAAGACATTTCACAATTAGATAGCTGTACGTGAGAGAGAAATATATAATATAGTAAAAAGTACCTATAACCATATACAGCGGAGAGCCTGCATAATTATAAAATATCATAGTCGCTTGTACCAAACTTCAACCACGATTGATGCCATCATAAATTTCATAAATTTTTTGAACAGTATTAATAGCAAGGGGTACTACTTGTTGCACACTGGATTAACTGGATTTGATTAGTTGATTATTTTTACAGAAGTGCGATACACCAGTAGTTACAACAGTGTGCCTAAAATAGACAAAACAAAGCTTCTCAGTCTGATAGGAAGTATCAATGCTATTATATTGCCTATCCTATACTAAGAAGTGAGAGTTGGTCGAACAGTGTGAGCCCTCCATAACTGAGAGTTGACAAAATTAATTACTTTAGGTCTAGGTCTAGCTTCTGTTTCTGTTTCTTCGGGATGTGTAGCTGAGAAGGGCTGGTAGCCGCTGACGGCCCTGTCTGTGCCTGAGAGTTTTCTTTCCATGGCTCTGATAGGTCTCTTGAAGCCAGCCTGTTCTGCCTTGCGCGGACTCTTAGTTATGGCAGCTATGGCGCCTGACTTGAGCAGCTTTTTCGCCTTTTCCTTCGCGTCCTTGGCCTCCAGCGGCCGCTTCAGCACTGGTGTCCTCTCTGGCTCGGGCTTTGGGGCTTTCAGTGCCTGTAGCGCTTTTTTCTGTATCGATATGAAAAAATGGTCAGTAGAGCGACTATGGAACTAATTTATAATAGATAGAAGTAATTTTCAAATTTTGCAGTAAGAATGGAATGGAAACATTTAATCTATATTAACCTTCTTCCGCAATTTCTGGTATTTTGCTTGCAGCATGAGCTCCTCCTCAGTCGAATTAGTTGGAAAGTGTAAGTACACCATTATAAAGCCTTATTTAGTTAGTCTATTGTATAGTATATCTGCACGAACAGAAACCAGACAACAATTAAAGGCAAGAAGTGAAGAGTTAAGTTATTGTTGTTGTTCTCGCTTCGTCGCACGCGGTTGCACGATCTAAAATCAACAAATAACATTGGGGGTGTGGTTGAGTGACCGCGCCCACTTGCCAGTTGGCAGCAGTGCGTGTAGAGACGACGTGCGTAAGGAGGGAGCCTTTTCCTTTGTGACACTTCACACTGACAGATCGACGGCACCGACGATGAGAGTCCACTTGGCACGATTCGTCTCCTGATGAAATAGGAACTGTAGCCAGGCAGATGAGAGATCGAGGTGAGGAAACGGCGATAAAGCCTGTTGCGGCGTCGGCCACCTGATTGTGAGAGTGACGCATTGTTTTTGTTTCTGGCCTGCAGGCTTGCGACAGGTCTAGCTCCTCGCGCCAGTGAGAACATCTGATGGCCGTGCTTGTCCGCTTGAATGCACCTGTGAAATCAAGCTACGTGTCACCCGAGATGCGGTGAACACTTGGCCAGGGCTATGCATATTTATTGCTGCTGGACGTGGTCGTGTGCACCACTGTCAGGAAGGATGAAGGCCCTCATCGTCTTCTCGCTGGTGTTGCTCGCGGCGGCTGCCTCTGTCAGGGCGGGTAAGCTGGCTGCCGGCAACGAGCCTGTTGGCCTCTACGATGCCAACGACAAGATGGAACTGCTCAGCAACCTGACGTTCCGTGCAGCCGTCTACGAGAAGCAGAAAATTTGGCTTGTCGAGTTCTACAACAGTTGGTGCGGCTTCTGCCAGAGATTCGCTCCCGTGTGGAAAGAATTTGCTGCTGGCGTTCATCGTAGGAGGAATGCATTCCCCCCTCGCATTAAATAAATATTTGTTCTGTTCTTTCAGCTTGGAACGAAATCGTGACTATTGGCGTGGTGGACTGCGCCAGCCCTGACAACAATCCACTGTGCAGAGACCTGGAGGTTATGAGCTACCCGACACTCAGGGTATATCCCCTGATGAGTAAAGCAGGGGACTTGGGCCAGGAGTTGGTCGCTGAGAAAACGGTCAGCAGCATCAAAAGTGCGCTGCTCGATTTTATTGAAAAGGAGCAGCTGGAAGGCAGAGGCAACCAAGAGTGGCCCACTCTTATCCCTTACAGGTATTACACTTCTCTTGTTGAATTTGAATTATAATGATAGAGTTACAGTTTCTGCCTGGTTGCACATCTCGCCAGTTCTTATAAGAATCCCATTTAAAATTAGGGGTAGAAAAAACTGTAATTTTTCCATACTTTATAGTCCTTACAAATAAATGTATTGATATGATATGATGTATCAACAGTAACTAAAGGTCAAATGCTGGAAATAATGTTTATTGTCCAATTATAAAAGTTCTCTCAAAATTATATTCAGGGTATTTTATTAATGTAGTGGTTTGGGGGTATGGAAACCACAAGGTAGAGTTTTCCTGCCAGCCCCACATATTGAACTGTTGATAATAATTGACAAGAGAAATAATCCGCTAATAAAAATTGCTCTTGATAGATATCGATCTGATATTATGAGGGTAAAATATGTTGTGTTATCAGCTTGTTGAATTATTAACACCTTAAGAAACAATAATCCTCACATTAAACTCAATTAGCTGATAATGGAATTTTTTCTGAAACATTGATAACAATTTCAGGAACAGCGAGATAACAAACATTTGGGCCAGAGTCCCTGACGCAGTTCAAAACATGATCCTGATTTTCGAGGAGGCTGGCTCAACCATGGGCCGGGAGGTGATTCTGGACTTTGGCAAGGTGCGCAACATCCGAGTCCGCAGGGTCACGACCAATAACGAGGCCCTGGCCAAACTGCTAGAGGTGTCCAATTACCCAAGCCTGGCTGTGCTGAAGCGGGACCTGTCTGTCGTGCACCTGATTCCGGCGAGCAAGAGCAGGGAAGGTTACGCGGCCTCAGTGCATGCCTTCCTGTCGCAGGAAGGCGTTATCGAGGACGTGGCCGCCTTCAGGGACATCCCGCGCGAGTCCAGGCCTGAGCAGGCGCAGAACCAGATCGAGGGTGCCGTGCTCGATCCGCCGGACGCCGTCTACAGGGCTGACCTTGAGAACACGCTCAGATACAGCCTCAAGCACGAGGTTGCCATGCACAAGGTCATCGCTGGCGAGACCTTGGAGGCTCTGAAGATGTACCTGCGCACCATGGCCAGCTTCTTCCCCACTAAACCCCAAGGGACCATGTTTTTGGAGAGATTGAGAGACTGGGTCGAGGCGGCCGGCGAGTCCATCAGGGGAGAGGACTTCCTGGTCCAGGTCAACACGCTTGAGCGCACTTTCAACTTTGTTATTCCAGAAAACCAGGTAAAATAGGAATCAAAAAACAAATTCTTAATCATTTTAGCGCTGCTTCACGCTGACTTGCTTGTTTTCTTTTATTTCCTGCTCAATGATCAGCATTTTAGCAACAGAGATTTTTGTCAATATTCCAAGTGTTGCTATCTGTAAACACTTTTCCGGTCTTCAATTTGGACAAACTTCCTCTCCTATACCATCCTCCTCCAGCCCTCGGCTGAAGTTAATTTATTCTTAGAAATCAATTTATTAAATTTTTAATTAGCTCAAGGACTCTTTCACAGCTCTTGAATTAAATATAACTTAATTAAAACAACCCAATGAGATCTTGTAATTTATTAGCCAAAGACAAAAATTAATATCAGAGTGTGTCAATCTAAATTTTGTATACATTTCCAATTTATTTTACCTTCATGCTCGCAATAATTTTTTTTAAGTTGTCATGATCAAGTTTTAACAAAATATTTTATATTTGCGTCAGGAGTGGATCGGTTGCCGCGGCAGCAGCAGCAAATACCGCGGCTACACTTGCGGCCTATGGACGACTTTCCACGCGCTGACGGTGGGCGCAGCGACACAGACGAAACGGCGGGTGACGCCGGGCAGCGAGCTGGTGCTGCACTCGATCCTGATGTATGTGCGCCACTTCTTCGGGTGCGCCGACTGTTCCAAGCACTTCCAGACGATGGCGGCAGCGCGACATTTAGAGGCGGTGCGCGGCCTCGATGACGCTGTCCTCTGGCTGTGGGAGGCGCACAACGTGGTAAACAAGCGGCTCCATGGCGACAAAACGGAGGACCCAGCGCATCCCAAGATGCAATTCCCAAGTGCCGAGTCGTGCAGCGCCTGCTCAGCTGGCGACGGGCAGTGGGACCGGCCCCAGGTGCTCGCCTACTTGAAGGCCCGCTACGGCAAGACCGGCGTTTGCAACAACTTGCAACAATGCAAGCCGGTTAACCTTGGTGGCATCAGCCTAAGGCACGGGGACAAATTGATTTCTCCTGAAGTCGACATGTCAAAAACGGAGGGTGCCGCTGACTTTAGCTACTTTGACATTGGGCTGTGCGTGCTCCTTTACCTGGCGTCAGCTGTTGTGCTCGTACTCAGCTACTACAAGTTCATCTACAGGCGGAGACACAGAACGAAGTTCAACATAAACTGAGGCTGGTTTTCCTTTCTGGTGTGCGGTGAAATTTCACTTTTAGCTGATTTGTTGATTTTATTTAGGTGCTTCTGACCAAAATAAGACACTACCACATGTAGTACATCACATCACTGATTATGCATTTTTCTGTGATCTTTTTATGAAGAACAAACATCATTCCAAGTTGGTTAATTTGTGCTAAAGATTTGGAGGTTGAATTGAATATTTTTATCTCAAGAATGCGTCAATGATAATCGCCGCCTCTATTTTTTTTTTCATTTATCAATGGTCATCACTAAAGTGATTAAATGCGTTACGTCTAGCTATAGAGACAAGAGCATTTATGTCATTGCGGCTGCAGTTCAGTATTTTTAAAGAGACGAACTGTTATTTAATTGACATACTCATGAATGTCTATGGTTGTGAATTTAAAGAATCAACACAACAAATAATTTGGAAGTTAGTCCATATTTATGGCTCATGTATTTTTTGCGCTTGATTGTAATTGGATGTAATCTTGTGTAATAGCGCTAATTGAATGACTAAGCTGCTTGAAGTGTGCAAAATGAAATGAAGACATCATGCAATCAACTCAATTCGCTTTTAAATGAAAATTTCCTGACTTGACGGTGTTTCTCTTATTTTTAAGAAACCAGATTTAATTTGAATCAGAATCTTACTCGCAAGCGATGACTCGACTTGTTCTGTTTTTGTCACGTTGGCAGCACCCTACCCTTTGCCAATCAAATCTGGCAGGTGCCTGCTGTTTTGTCAGATGTCCTGCCCCTGCTTCCTCTCGCGGCCTACGCGAAATAAAAAATATTGCTTGCCACAGCTATTATCTGTTATTTGGAACAGAAACGTTCAACATTTAGCTGAGTGTTTCAATTTAACGATACTGCGCTGCCATCGGCTGGTAGGTGGTCGCTGCATGAAAATTAAAATTGTATACATATACTATTATTTCATTGATAAGATAAAACTCCCGCAGTTTGCGTTAAACAACCGGCGGAACCGAAGCAAATTTTTCGTGAGCGGCGCAAACGTGGAAACCGTGCTGGAAACAAGGGAAACGATCGACGTGCAGGGAATTCGTAAAGTGGCATGAGTCCGCCCAAGTGACGTGGTGCTGCGGTGTCTGTCTGTATGCCCATGTGGTGATATGACGTGATTTGATCGAGTAGGAATTGGCCGATTTCAACTGCGAAAGACCTGCGTGATCTTTACCAAAAGATGATGCGGAGGAACGTGCGGACCTTTGTCAAACTGCTCCTTGTGGCCCTTTTGGCCGTCGTATCCACCATGATCACCCTGAGGCTGCTGGGACCTGCGGAGGACCTTCGATCTCAGTCCTTGCCGAGCGACCCCCTAAAGGTTGCATTCAAACTGATTAAAATTTTTAATTTGCCATAATCGAGTATTTACAGGTGTTTGCCGTCACCAAGGAAGCAGGGGCGCATCTTGAAAACTCTGTAACTGAGATGGGCAGGCCCAAGAGTGGGCGGATTGACTGGCACGACCATGCTCAAATTAAAGCAGATAGCCTCAGAAAAGGTGAGAAACTCTTGTAAATTTTATCATAAATCTAACCATAAACAATGAACTCGTACAGGACCTGGCGAGCAAGGCCAGTCCGTTGTCCTGAAGCCAGAGGATGAGCACGAGAAGGAGGAGCTGTACAAGGTGAATGGCTTCAACGCGCTGGCCAGTGACAAGATGTCCTTAAATCGGTCTTTACCAGACATAAGACATCCTGGCTGCAAGACTAAAAAATACTTGGCCCATCTGCCTGACGTGTCCGTCGTCGTTCCCTTCCACAACGAGCACCTGTCCACCCTCCTCAGGACGGCCATGTCGGCCATCTACAGAGCTCCGCCAGGGTTAGTCCGGGAAGTGATTCTGGTCGACGACTTCAGCAACAAGGGTTAAATTGAAAATTTTAACACTGACTCGGGTTTTAATTTTTTTAATTTTATCTGATCAGACATCCTACGAAAACCTTTGGAGGATTACATCGACAAGCATTTGCCCCGCGTCAAGGTTCTCCGACTGCCAGAAAGATCTGGTTTGATTCTGGCTCGTCTTGCCGGCGCCCGTGAGGCCAAAGGAGAGGTTTTGGTCTTCCTAGACTCGCACACAGAGTGTAATGTGAACTGGCTGCCCCCTTTGCTAGGTAAGTGCAAATTTAGATACTTTATTCTGGCACGTTTAAGATCTTTAAAATCATATATTTAATACGGAAAGATATAATGAAATGTTTTTTAATGCGAAGGAAAATGGTAATTACGTTATTATCTAAATTAAATACGTTGTTTATTTTTAAGTCAAGATAATGCCTTCTATTATTCTTCCTTAAATTAGGCGTCTTAGTATAAAAGCCAATATCGATTAAGTATTAGTTCAAACAAGCTATATTTATTTAAAGACCTTCAAAGTCATATTCTTCCTTATTTGCATTTTTAATGGTTTTTTGCTTTTAACATGTTGTTAGGACTAATTTTAAATCACATTCCTCAAACGTGTTGCATTTACACAATTTCAATCAGACCAGTGAGATACAAGACGTTTTGTATTTTACGTATTTTATTTTCTTGTTAGACCCCATTGCATTGGACTACAAAACCTGCGTGTGTCCGTTCATCGATGTGCTCGACTTTGACACATTCCAGTACCGCGCCCAGGATGAGGGGGCTCGTGGAGCGTTTGACTGGGAGTTTTTCTACAAGCGGCTGCCTTTGTTGCCTGAGGATCTTAAAAATCCGACAGAACCTTTCAAGTACTAGGTCCAAGCTCACACTTTAGGAATATAATAAAATATGCAACCATTGCAGGAGTCCAGTGATGGCGGGAGGGCTGTTCGCGATCAGCGCCCGCTTCTTTTGGGAGCTGGGTGGCTACGATCCAGGACTCATGATCTGGGGAGGAGAGCAGTATGAGCTATCTTTCAAGATTTGGCAGTGTGGCGGGCAAATGGTTGACGCTCCATGCTCCAGGATTGGACACGTTTACCGCAAGTTTGCACCATTCCCCAACCCACACAGTGGAACTGATTTTGTTGGCAAGGTAGATTAAAGGAAATAAATTTATTAGCTTTGAAATATTATGTAGTAAACTGAGTAATTGCATGGAAATTAATTTACAAGATATCACTCAGGTTGAAAAACTGCAGGAAAAAATGTGTTTTGACCCACTTTTTCCTTCCAAGATAATAATTCTTTAGCATTGTCATAATGAAAGCAAATTATTTGTTTGGGTTCTATCTCCATCTTTTATCATCGAAAGGCAAACAATAGCTGATTTGGAATAAATTTCAGAACTATATGCGAGTGGCCACAGTGTGGATGGACGAGTACAAAGAGTATTTGCTGAAGAGGCGGCCGCAGTACCGCAAGATCGACCCCGGCGATCTGACCGATCAGTTAGCCGTGCGCAAAAGACTGAACTGCAAGCCCTTCAAGTGGTTCATGACTGAAGTGGCCTTTGACTTACCGCTCAAGTATCCACCTATTGAACCACCTGATTTCGCCTCAGGTAAAATCCGAAGCTTGGCTATCCCAGACTACTGCGTTGATACCAAGCACCACAACAAGGACGAGACAGTCACTCTAGACAAGTGTGGACAATCTGGCAACTCTGAGCAGGTAAATAAAATTATTACTGTGCTACAATTTTAAAATAGAAAACTGCTGAGCATTTTCAAACATATAGTTGGAAATTTAAGATTTAACGATGGCTTTGCTGTGTTCTAGGAGTTTGTGCTCTCTTGGCACAAAGATGTGAGACCCAAGGGGAGGTCGATGTGCTGGGATGTGCCTTCAGCCTCAGAAAAAAGATCTCCAGTGAAACTGTGGGGCTGCCACGGTATGCAAGGCAATCAATTCTGGCGCTATTATCCTGTAAGTACATGCTTTTGTTCTTATGCATGCATGCATGCATTACGATTATGTTCGTACTGCTTTGGTTTCCTTGAACTGACCTATTCAACAAGGAAATTGTTATTTGTGAACACATAATTTTTCTTTAAATGAAAGCATAATTTTAAGATGATTCTGCCCTGTTTGCTCAAAAGTTGTTCTTGTTTTGTCAAAAAATTCAGTTTATATTCTTATATTTCATGGTTGATAAATTTAAAAAAAAAACTGACTTCTTGCCATGCAGGAGAAGAAGCAATTGGTTCACGGGGGCAACCGTCTGTGCCTGGACTGCGACCGCGTCACGCATGAGTTGTTTGTGACGGGCTGCGAAGATGGCGTGGAGACGCAAAAGTGGGAATTCGAAAAGCCGGACCTGAAGGCGCTGGCCAACTGGGACAACGCCGGCCCGAAGTAGCTTGTGCGTCGGTCACATTAAAACTGTCTGTGATGCGCGCGCGTAGCGGGAATTTGTATATATTTATTTATAAAAGCAGGCGCCCTCTGATACATATGTACGCACAATATGAAAAAAATGCGAGAAAGGTCCTCACGTGTCATCGGCGAAAAGCCAGGCAAGTGCGGTCGTGATCCTCTTTAAAAGGCTAGTTAGCGCGCCGCCGACTCAATCTGTCTCTTTCTCTTGTGCCCGGTGCACTGTAAGTACCGTAGCAACATTCCGAGTATTTTTCTCTCTCTTCTTTAGCACTGTGGAGGGTTTCAAGCCGACTGCCTGAAACTTGGTATGCAACCTGAACACACCACCCTGCTCTTTGCCTAGCCTCTGCTCAGGGTAAACAAACTCGACTTAATTCCATTTTATATACACACACTCGTGCCTCTTGACGGAAATTTTCTCACGTCTTTTTCGTGTTTTTAAGTTTGCATACCAAAGGTTAATTGGTGTGAAACACCTCTTATTAAGTTTTATTTCCGGCTTCGATCTTTTGTGATTTTTGTGCAGTGAGACGTGAGCGTTTTATTAATGTTGTTTAACCTGTGTTGGTTCAAGTGATTATGACACAGTATTTTTTGTGAGACTACTTGATAGCAGTTATTTATTATTAATTGTCAATCAAAATAAACCGTATTAAGAACATTACAAAAATTCTCTTTTTGGCTTCTGTTACGTGATAACCTGTTCTATTACATAAAGCGTAGACTATAATCAGTACAAAAATAGATTATTTTTAGCTTGTGTTACGTGCAACCTCACGAATTAATATACACGTACCCCAAAATTTATTACGAATTAATCTTGTCGCCTGTCAAGCGTGACACTTGTTAGAACGTGTCTCGCGTGGTGAAGCCCCGAACGTGACGCAGGTTTGTAATGGGATTGCAGCCTGCCTGCACGCAGCCCTTGCGGGGCTTCGCACCACACATCTCGCGTAAACCAATAATAATTATACTTATTGGTCGAGCGCGTCGTTCTTTTTGCAGATCTGCCGGGAGACCAGAGAAAGCCCTCAACCATGGCAGATATAAAAAAGAAATCTGTCGACCTGGAAAGGGTAAATTACTTATAATTGGCAATACTCATAAGCAGCATCTATTCTAGTTGCTTATAATTGTAATTTTTCTTCTATCCCTTTATTGCTTTAAATTTTAATTGGCTTAGAGAACAAAAACATTTTTTCGGCTTTTTGTTAGCAATTTTCTTTCTAGCAGTCACTCATAGCCTTTGATTGGTTCAAAAAGTTTATCCTTCCTAAATATATTTTCTTCAAAATTATAATCAAAACACAAATTTTATCTTTTGTGCTTCTCATTTTGCAAACCTTTAAAGTGGTCTTCAAGTAAAATTTCACATCAATGAAATATGAAAATAAATATTCCTGTAAACACAAGTTAAAATAAATTTCTCAATTTTCGGATCAGGCAGGAATGGGCCCTCGGAAAATGCCACCGATCGCGATGCCGAAGCTTCCTAAGCCGCTCACACTGGATGAGAAGCGGTACCTGCTGTCCGTGGAGCGAGGCGATTGCTCGAACGTCCGGCGCGCCCTGCAGAAGGCCTACCAGAAAAAGCACATCAACATCGACTGCTTGGACTCGCTGGGTCGTGGTGCTCTGCATATGGCCATTGACAACGAAAACCTTGACATGGTCGAACTGCTGATCGTAATGGGGGTTGCCACTAAGGACGCCCTGTTGCACGCTATCGAGGCCGAGTTTGTCGAGGCTGTCGAGCTACTACTGCAGCACGAGGAGCTTATCCACAAGGAGGGAGAACCTCACGTAAATTATTATTTATCTGAAAATAAAATGAATTTTAATTTTTAAATTGAAAATGGTACAGACAGGTTTAGTTATTTGCAATAATAAATTTGCTGTACATACTTTTAATTGTTATATTTCGTATAATTATAAAGCTTATTTGAAAATTTTTCCCATTCAGAGTTGGGAGATGGTGGACCCAGTCATTGCCACTTTCCCTCCAGACATAACGCCGCTCACCCTTGCCGCCCACAAGGACAACTTTGAAATCATCAAGATCTTGCTGGACCGAGGCGCCACGCTGCCGATGCCTCACGACATCAAGTACTAACAAAATTTGCGACAATTTTGGACATTTAAATAATATGAATGAATTTCGAAAGGTGTGGCTGCGATGAGTGTATGAACTCGACCAAGGAGGACTCCCTGCGCCACTCGCTTGCCAGGGTGAACGCTTACAGGGCACTGGCCAGCCCGTCCCTGATCGCCCTGTCGTCTAACGACCCCATCCTCACCGCGTTTGAGCTATCCTGGGAGCTGCGCAACCTGGCCTTCACCGAGCAGGAGTGCAAGGGCGAGTACCTGGTGAGCCACCGACAACTGATCCAGCAATGGAGGAAACTAAATTTTGGGGAATTTGCAGGAGCTTAGGAGACAGTGCCAGAAATTCGCAGTGAACCTGCTATCCCATACAAGAGGCTCACGCGAGTTGGCCATTATACTGAACCATGACCCTGAGAGCGAGGTGCCCTACGAGGACGGCGAGCACATGAAACTGGCGAGGCTCGAGCAAGCCATCAACTACAAGCAGAAGACGGTTAGATACCCGCGTCATCATTTCACGCAAACCCTTGATTGAATTTTTGGTGCAGTTTGTGGCTCACCCGAATATCCAGCAACTTCTTGCCGCCATCTGGTACGAAGGCGTGCCAGGTTTCAGGCGCCTCCAACCAACTCAAAAGCTATTTGAGATAATCAAGGTGGCAATCCTCTTCCCCTACTATTGCATGCTCTACATTCTGGCCCCCAACTGCAAAACTGGCAAATTTGTTCGAAAACCGTTCATGAAGTTCTTGATCCACGCTTCTTCATACTTGTTCTTCTTGAGTAAGTTAAAAAAAATAGAATTCATGTGCATCATGTGTTTAAAAAAACACACGCTATCAAAATTCATAGGCTAACAAAAAAATTGTATATGAAATTTTTTATTAGAAATATAATTGATAATAGTTTGCCATTAGCAGTTTTCGTGTAAGGTCATGTAACCATAGCTTTCAGCCTCTTTTTTACGAGAAATTTATAGAAGTACTGCTTTCCTTTTTCATCATTTTTTTGGCAAAATTTGCTGTTTTCTGAATTATAGAAGTCACTTTTTATCGGATACTAAAAAAAACCTTTGTGTCTTTAACAAAATGTTGTGCCTTCTTAAATAGAGAATTGTGTAACAAATAATTTTCGGTTTTAGTTTTTCAAGTATTTAGATATTAAACTTGCTCGCGATTTTCCAGAAAGCCCCCTTTCATTAAATCTTCCAAATATTTGCTACGAAAAGACTTCTGACTTAAAATTTGTCTTTCAGTGCTGTTAATTTTGGTGTCACAACGAGCAGAGGTGCTGTTCGTGCAGTACCTGGGCACGGACAGCATGAAAGCGGATCTGCAGGAAGAACTAAAGCGACAACGCGGAAACGGGCCCACTTACCTTGAGCTGCTGGTGTGCATGTACGTGTTTGGCTTCATACTGGAAGAGACCAAGGAGATCGTGCGCGAGGGCATCAGCAGTTACCTACGAAACATGTGGAACATCATCGACTTCACGCGCAATTCGCTGTACGTGGCCGTTATGATGCTTCGAGGCGTCGCCTGGTACCAGCAGCAGAACCAGATCGCTGAGAACCCTGCGTCAGCGTTCGTGCCTCGCGAGCACTGGGACGACTTCGACCCGCAACTCATCTCTGAGGGTTTATGCGCGGCGGCCAATGTCTTCAGCGCCCTCAAGCTCGTCCACCTGTTCTCCATCAATCCGCACCTGGGGCCGCTGCAGATCTCGCTCGGACGCATGGTCATCGACATTGTCAAGTTCTTCTTCATTTACAGTCTTGTCCTCTTCGCCTTCGCCTGCGGCCTCAACCAGCTGCTCTGGTATTTTGCCGATCTCGAGAAGCAGCGCTGCTACAGCCTGCCCGGCGGCCTCCCCGACTGGAACAACCACGGAGACTCGTGCCTGAAGTGGCGCCGATTTGGAAAGTAAGAAAACCATAGCCATTAGTCTGCTAAAGATTTTTAATTGGACATTTCAGTCTGTTTGAGTCGTCCCAGTCTCTCTTTTGGGCGTCCTTTGGTATGGTCGGACTGGATGACTTTGAGCTTGTCGGCATCAAAACCTACACACGGTTCTGGGGCCTGCTCATGTTTGGTTCCTACTCGGTGATCAATGTGATCGTATTGCTGAACCTCCTCATCGCCATGATGTCCAATTCTTACGCCGCTATCGTGGTCAGTCTCTTTGCTGATTTTTTTTATTAATAACCTCTATTATTCTTGTTACCCTCTATTTAATAAATTCATAAACGACTCTTTGCAGGAACACTCTGACGTCGAGTGGAAGTTTGCCCGAACGAAGCTGTGGATGAGCTACTTTGAGGAAAGCGCCACCCTGCCACCGCCATTTAATATTATCCCGACGCCCAAGCACTTCCTGAAGCTGCTGGGTGTGCGTGAGAAGGACAAGACGAGGCGCATGTCGTCAAGGAGGAAGGAGAAAGTGGAGAAGGAGCGCGACTTCCGCTACACAGCCGTGATGCGCGCGCTTATCTGGCGTTACGTGTCTGCCATGCAGAGGAAGCAGGACGACAACCCGGTCACAGAGGACGATATCAACGAGGTCAAATCCGAGATCACCTCCATGAAGTGCGAGATTCTCGAGACGCTGGCCAACAACGGCATGAATGTCGCCGACGCCGCCACTAAGGACAAGAGTAGGGGTTTCCTTTAATTTATGTGGTGCTTTGAATTATTCATTTGGTGTTTCAGTCGTTCTCGGCAAAAAAATGAAGGTATGGGAGAGGAGGCTAATGAAGGACTTCCATGTATCACCGGTCGCTGGTGAAGAAACTTTCGAGGAACTCCAGATGCAACCTCCACCTGAAGACGAAGACAAGCTGGCCAAATTCAGGAGGCTGGCCAAACTGGCGGTGCTGCAGTCCAGCTCTCACAAGTGGGGAGAAATTGTCCGCGAGGCGTGCAAGTCGTGCGTATTTTTCTTGATCATACAGTTCGTATTTTGACTATTAACTATGCCAGGTCCCAAATCGGTCGCTCGTGCAACCGAGAGTCCTTCAAAAATCAGCAGTACCTGCAGAGAGCCATGGAGGAGGCCAAGAAGCTGCAGGAGAAGCCATCTCGCAGAGGCCACTCCCCAACTCCTTCCCCCATGCCAATGGTTGATCCTACCAGGGATGGAATTCTCACCCTTCTAAAGGTGCGGCCCTCAGATTTTAATTAATTTGGGAGATACAACGATTTTGCAAATCAGGAAATCCGAGAAGAAACTGGAAACACAAGGTCACCAGTCAATTCAATCGATCCTAGGATGCTGTCAGTGAACGAAGCAAGCAAAAGCCGCACCAACTCACCTATCTTCCAGGCCACCAACGCATTGAAGCAACAGCAGCAGCAGCAGACACCCGCGGCACAGCTTTCAACCAACACCCCCGCAATTGCTAAGGTTTCAGCAAAAAAATAAGTTGTAAATAACATATTATATTGTAATATATGAATTCGGCAGGTTCACTCTGAGACTAAACAGCAAACGACAGAGAGCAAGGAACCACTTCCAGCTGCCCCTCGGGACGCTCCAAAGGTGATCAAGAAGAAGCAGCCATTGGACGAGCCATCCATCGTCATCCCGCGTCCGCAGAAGTTCGAGCAAAGAGCGCCAGCGCCCGCACCTCCAGCCGCGACGCCCGATCAGCCCAAGATGGCACCGCCGCCTCCCCGCGTTGACGTCTCCAAGCCCGCAGCGGAGCCTGCAAAGGTGGCAAAACCTGCCGCCCCCAAGCAGCCCTCAGTGGAGGCGAAAATGCAGCCAGAGCCTCCAAAGGAGCCAAAGAAACAACCAGAGCCGCAAATAGAGCAGAAGAAGCAGCCTGAGCCAAGGGTCATGCAGGTGCCCTCGCTTGAAATTACAGCCTCGACTCCAATCATGCCGCACCAGAGCGGCCGCTTCAGCTCCACTGAGCAGCTAATCAGCAAGAGCGAGCCTCCCTCGCCTGACAATGCCAGTCTCAGGGTAGGGCAGAAGGTTGAGGGCGTGGCAACCATCAAACGACAGCCAAAGTCTGGATGGCTGTAACACGTCATTCTTTTTATATATATTTCACTTATTAATTCAAACCTGTGAATTCTCGATAGTGCCAAAAAGTGTACAATATCTATACTAGTCGTCACACAGCGATGTTTGTGATAATCAGAATGGGCAAAACTGTGCTTCCTATGAAAACGATCTCAGCAATATCTTAAATCAAGACAGACATCATTCGTTTTTAGATGAATGGCTTTTATTAATATGAGGGTCAGTGTACATGATATCAGTTTGCATAATAAACAATGTATTCAAATTGGCTAAAATATTTGTATCATTTTGCATCCTTCAATACGCTACGTTTGAAAATTAAAAGGCCATAGTCAAATTAAAAGGATCAATCTTAGATGATCCACTATTTTAAACAACAAAAGCCACTGATCTTTCTGTTGTCCTCTTAATTGGTTTCGTGAGCATACATTATGTGATCATTGACCTCTAGACGGCTGGTGAAGCACTCGTTGCAAAACTCACATTGGTACAGAATTCCCCGAGATTCATCCTTCAACGCTCCTCCAGCTTCAGCAGGAGCGCATCTGAAATGACACGTTCAAATCAATACTGTGAAAATGTATATAAAGTTATAATGACTCAACATGCCTCTGTGTTGCATTGTTGAAACCATGGTCCCCAAATATTTTGATGATTTGATCCACGTCAGCAAGTGAGATTCCGTTGAACCAATTCTGATTCATCTGGAAACAAATAATATTTGATATCAGCTTTAGAAATTAGCAAACGTCATGCAGAAAACTAATTTCTATTAACCATTGAGAAATTTTCGTTTTGCGGCTTGAAGAGGACCGTTTAGTGATATCCATTGACTAATGCATTAAAATGAAAAAATTTATCAATATCATTCAAAATATAAAATGCAGGATAAAGTTCTCCTCAGAGGATATTTCTAAAAAAATATTTACTACTTAATCAGGAATTTCCATTATTCAAGAAAAAATGTCAGCAAAGTTTTGAACAACTTTTAAGTTGATAGTATAGGACACTTGCGCCCTTCTGATTAAACTCACCTTATGCTCGAGAGAAACATGTCTGAGGAATACTTTCTTGTTAGAGAAGCTGGAGCCGCAGGGAACGCAAGGGTAGCCGACATTGTGCGCCATGTTTAGGTGCTTAGCCAGTCTTAGTTCATCTTGGAATGGAGTGTTGCATAGCTCGCAGTTAAGTTCGTCAAGGTGATTCTCCTGAATGTGCGCCTGCCATTCACTGACCGTCTCGTAGGACAGCTTGCACGTGGTGCACTTAAACGCAGGTTCCTGGTCCATCAGCACAAACTGGCCGTTCTTAGGAACCTTCACTTCAGGCTCAGCAGGTGCTTTCGGCAAGGAACCGTCCCGACCTGTACAGTAATATTGGTGGTGCATCATGGACACAACGTCTGGAAATGAGGCCCTGCAGTTGCGGCACCGCGCGATTGCCTCCGGTGATTTACTCTTGGGAGACGGCACCGCTGATGGCTTTGATGGCTGAGATCGTGCTCTGGAATTGGTGGCTGGTGAACTAGCAGTCTCCATCAGCCTTACATTGCTCTGCAAGGTCCTAGAACTGAATTGTGCGTTAATCAAGCGTTTTTATTTTTAAGTAGGGTTTGTGTGAATAAGATAAGGGGGACAGGGGTGGATTATAATAGATTTAGACTCCTAGGAATTAGACTTGAGCACCTGAATTGTGTCTTTACAATCAGCCTTGACAAAAAATCCAAGTTTAAACTGATTTTTAGTGCACCACCATATAAAGGATACTGGAATCATCCTTTGCTTACAGATAAGGCCCTTTTCCAGAGAAGTTATTCATGGTATGAAAACAATTTACCTTTTCCTTGGGCTTCTTTTTTCACCATGCTCTTCTTTAGTATGCTTCTGGATATCAGCGCACAGAACGTTGCAAACAAGGCACCGCTGTTTAGAATTTGAAGGCGATGTGGACTTAGCTTTCTCTGGTACCTTCTGAGCCTTGATTCTTTGGTAGTAATCTTCCTTCTTGCGCCTCCGCTCCTCTTCCTTCTGTTGATTGGTCAATCTTGATAATTCTTCGCGGTTCTTTAGATTACGTGAGTTCTGCTCTTTCAATTTGTCCACCTCACTCCTTTCATCATCAACTCCGTCATTGTCGCAGTCCATTGCATCAACCTAATAATAATAGTAGATACTTTATTTTGATATCAAAAAGGCACAATCAAAGCAATAGAAATCATTATTTAAATTTTAGGCCTTGAAAAACTGCGGGCCAACAAAGTTAAACAATAGTTTAGCCTACCTCAGGCGTCTTCTCCACTCGTCTTCTCTTTTCCAGCTGGGGTGGCTCAAGTGTGACCCGTGTGGGCCGCTTCTGAGCTACCGCCGCCGCTTCCCTTGGCGCCGCATCAACTGACATGACTGGCTTATTCCAAAGGAAGCGACACTCAGTGCCGCAGCGATGGCCAATTCTCACGTCGCGCACACGCATCACCACCTCTTCCAGCCTCTGGTTTGCGTGCTCATTCCACATGTGATCAATCAGCTTGCCTACGTCAATTTCCTTGTGGCTGCAAATGCTACACTCCAGTCTAATCTGCATGTTCTCTACTCGGCTCTTCAGATGCTCGCCTACCATGGAATAAATTAGTTAATAAGAATTTGAAAGCTTTAAATATTACAAATTATAGGTGGGCTACAAGTAATTAGCATCCAAATTGTCAATATTTACCCAGGAAAGCAGTTAATATAAAAATTAACAATATTAATAATTTGCAACTATCTGATGAAATGGACATCAAACATTAAATATTTTATCTCTGATGCTCTCCAATGTCCCAAAACTAATATATATATCCAATTTTGTGTCCCGTGGTCAGCCACCGTGAATTTGGCCAAGCGGTGTCAGGTGTCGGCCACGCCAGCTGCCAGTAAAATGTCGAAAAAATCGAAAACTGCCAATGGGCACTATCAAAACGTGCCAGCCACCAACAATAAAGAACAGCCACCGCCGGCGGCCCAAAATTCGGCGACTGCGTAAAATAACGCGGCTGAGACCTCAAATTACATGTATTCCATAATTAATTTAAGAGATGATCAACCATTACCCAGGGCACTAAAAGCGTTGATATTATGCAGTGAAATTAAAAAATGCGAGGCTACAATCAACATCATCAATTCCCTGAAATATTTTAGTATGATGGAATTCCAAATGAAAGTCGACCCTCCTCATAATCTTCATATAAATGGATATATACGTGACTTGAATTTAAAATTGTTTTGTATCAGAGGATTAATGGGCGCAATCACAAGGTAAAAGATTTGATAGCTATCTAAACTGACCTGAAAAGTGTTCGAGCAGACCGACTTTCTCAAAAAATGTCTCCTTGCAGCTGACGCACTCATAGCAATTCTCCTCCTTCTCGTACACATCGAAATGCAACTCTAAGGCGGTGTAAAACTCTGGTAGGAAGAAGCCATCTGAGTTCACGTTCTCAGGCATGAGGTGCTTGGATTTGAGGTGCTTGTTGAGTTGATCCATGGTCTTCATGCGATCTCGGCACCACTCACAATTGAATGATTTTGGCAAGACTGGCACAGTTACAGGCACTGGCACTGGCTCAGACTGCACAGGACGCGGGCTCACAGACTTAGCAGGAGAAGGTTTTCGTGCTTGCGGCACTTGCTTACTCTTTGGTCTGGGTTTTGGTCTGGGAGCCACTGACGTTCTGGAAGGCTGAGGAGAAGGCTTAGGAGAAAGCTTAGGAGAACGTTTAGGAGAAAGTTTAGGAGCAGGTTTTGGAGAACGTTTAGGAGAAAGTTTAGGAACAGATTTTGGAGAAAGTTTAGGAGAAAGTTTAGGAGCAGGTTTTGTAGAAAGTTTAGGAGCAGGTTTACGAACAGGTTCCGGTTCAGGAACAGGTTCAGGTTTAAGAACAGGTTCAGATTCAGAATCCGACTGTTCAGGAACATCTTCCGGTTCAGATTCGGGATCCGCTTCAGATTCAGTATCCGGCTCAGCTTTGGCAAACTGCCGAATTTCTTTGAACGTCTTGCGATGCTTGGACATAATGTGCTTGTACAGATTGCCCCGTCTATTGTAGGCATTAGTGCAAAAGGTGCATGTGTGCATCTGCGCTCTATCCGCCTTTGCTGGGCTTGACTTCGGTGGCGACGCATCTTTTGGTTCTGATTTGACCGTCACCTTCAGAGTCTTCAAAAAGTCGGACAACAGCTCAGCGTCATACACGTCGACTTTGTCGAATAGATATTTAGAATGCGAGTGAATCTTGAACGCATGCATCAGAAAGGCCGATTTGACCTAGAAGAAAATTATTTATCTTAAACAAAAAATTGGGGTTCGTTTTCATCAAATATAATAATTGATCAGCTATTTAGATATTATATTTCAAACAAACAATCCTTTGTTTTGCAAGTGCAACCAATTTGACACTCATTAATGTGTTTCACATCAGGTTGCATTGGTTTGTTTCCATTATTTAGTGCATAAGGCAGAGCCCTTAAACGCTTCATTAGTAGTGAAATATCAAAATGTACCTCCCAAGTTATATTTATAGTTTTCACACTAGCAAGGGTGTTTCTTGAAAATGGAAAAATACAGATGGTGCAAATCATGTTCTTCAAAGAAAATTCATGATAGTTCTAATAGCTCCGATTTTATAGCTTGTCTACGACTAGACATCTGAGCTGCCTGCAATTTGATCGGCGGCTGGCATTCCGGCTCCAAGCCGTCAAACCAGACATCGGCGGCTGGTTTGCAGCCACTCATGTGCTATTTAAGACTGCATAACTCAAAAGTCGTAACTCAAAACTTAGCTGTAAACTACTGAGATCGCAAAAACCCTCATTTTTCCAGAAAAACACACTGCATTGCAAAAAAAAACTGTATTTTTGCGTGTTTTTCTGCAATTTTGCGCATATTTCCGACACACGTGAATTTTTATTGAAGATAAAAATTACCATTATGGATGACCAAAATATATTTTTAAAAATCAGTAAAAAAAACACTGGTTTCACCAAAATACCGACAATCTTAACATATTGTAATTTTCTAAAACTTCTGACTCTTTTACGCGAAATATGACCTTTTCTGGGGTTTTCAGGAAAAATGCAGAAAAACCTAAAACCGCTGGATTTTCCAGCTGGTATTATACGCAAAAAACAGTGGTTAATTTGCTAAATTGGAGAACCCTGGTAAGCTGTAAGTTGCGTTTTGTGCTATAAAAAACAACAAATAACTCTCTACCACCAAGCACAGCGTCCTGTCACACGGGTCACTCACCCTCACATGGTCATCAATCTACATTGCCGTTATTGTTGTTCTACTAACAACCAGATGTACGTGTCGAATTTGGGTCCTTTGCGATTAACATGCGGACAATGTCCTTTTTTATGAGTGAACAATACGTATGGATAATATATGTCCCGCTGTTCTTAACACAATAGACTTTTCTAAAGGGATGATCCCAAGAAACTATCGTTTTGACCTTTTCTCACGGTTTCAAATTTACAAAAGAAATTATTCTCTTCCGGCTACTTTGTTGTGTTATTTTATCGACACCTGGTCACCACGTTTGTTCATTAATCATTGCACATGTATTGAGTTTGGTATCTGATTATTGCCTTCTTATCAACTTAATTACATATCCATTCTATTATTAATTGCGAAAATTTATTTTAAAATATGCTGAAGTAGCATAGAGAGATATTACAAGGTTGAAGCTGGTTTTCATATTGGAAAAACACGTTGCAGGATTCGCCAATTATGAAATGCTTAAAAATGGAAAAAAACACCAGTTTTGGGGTTCCCCGCATTTTCCTAAATTTAACCCCGAAAAAGTCATATTTCGCGCCATAAAAGGCTGAACTTTTGGAAAATTACGATGAACGAAGGCGCGAGGTGTATTATTTTCAGCCTTTTGATGAAACCATGAGTGGCTTTTTTACTGAATTTGTTAAAATCCCTTTTTTTGGTCATCAATCATGAGAAATTTTTATTATCTATATAAATGTTTCGAAAAAATGCGCAAAATTGCAGAAAAAAAAACACTAAAAACATTTTTATGCAATGCAGTGGGGTTATCGGAAAAATGCGGTGTTGCGAATTCTGAATGCACAAAAACATCGTAATTGGCTTTTTAGAGTAAAAAAATCCATGAAACAGAACGGCGCGAAAATTTTAGTCTAGGGCACGTGAAATGAAAAATTGATAAATATGAAAATTAAAGGTGGCTGGCTGGCGCCGCACCGCTGGCAGAGCCGATAAAAAATGTCGGCGGCTGGCGGCTCGAGAAAAGAATCAGCTTGCTCAGATGTCTATCTGGGACTAATGTTGGATTTTTAACTTAATTATTTTTACTAAATTTTAAACATGTTTGAGTCTTAAAACCTTGTATGATCATAAAAAACCTGTAGGACTCAGAATATTAGATAACAATACGACAGTGTGACCAGTTGACCTTTATGAAATTATCTGACATTTTGCCATTGTTTCTGACAAACGTGTATTTATGTTATGGTAGACAAAATGGAATTTAGTAAAATCAATGAAAAGAATTTACCTGGAAACGATCCTTGCAGTCAGGGCAATCAATATATTGCATGATCTTGCCGCACATTGAGATGGCATCTTCCGTGAACTTAGGATGTTTCACGCGAAAGTGCGCCCTCAGAGATGGGCCGTCTTTGAATTTGTCCCCACACTTGAGGCAACATACTCGTGTTATACTGGGCAAGCTGGTCCTGCTTGAACGCGACGATCTCACATCATCCATCTCATCTGTTGATTCAACAGACTCAGAATACGATTTTGTGTGCCCCCGTAGGTTTCTTTTGTTCGCCTTCAAGTATATATTTCCCAAATTGGTGGAGCGATTTTTCCTCGGAGACTGTAAGACAAGAAAAAAAATCAAATGAGTCAAATCGCAAACGTATAGCGAGTAATTTTACTTTCTCATTTCTACTCACTTCATTCACGTCCTCTTCAATTTTGATGCCAAGGTCATCTTCATTGATTTCGGGCACGTCATCGTTTTCCTCTTCAGGTGGTACCATGCCTTCAACAGACATTCCATCTTTCTCAACGGCCTCATCTTGAAATTCGCCTAATGCTGCTTCCTCCTCAACCTTCAGCAGGGCAGCAGCTTCCTCAATGGCATCAACCTCTGCCGGTTTCTCATTCTCGTCGATGTCTACCATTTCTACAGGAAAATCTTCCCCTGATGCTGAATGAAAGCTGGTTTCGTCTGTAGAGGCCTCTCGGCACTCTTCATAGGCTACATTTTTACCTTCCAGATTCAGGGGGTTGACTTTGTTGCAATCGTTGTTTTTGATCAGGTTGTCACTGCCAGCAGACACAGCAGGCGGGCCGTCGATTCTTTTCTCCTGATCCTGCTCGTAGCTGCCATCAAGCATAAACATGGGAGTCATGTTTCCCGACTCCATGCCAGCCGGGCGGACATTTTCTTTGGTCACGTCGTCTTCAGGTGTTGCCCGACAAAAGGTGTTTATGTTCAGTTCAGGTGGTGCCGGCAGTTCGATCATTGATGACAGATCGGGGTCGCACACATCTAGCATCCCGGGTATTAGGGCGTCCATGGCGGCAGCCTGACAAGTGAAAGTTTATATAATGACAACAACATGCAAAGCATTTTAACTTTAGTGACGCACAATTTTGCTACCATAGACTGTCTAAGGGCTTTTTAGGGTCAAATCCAGCTGCACAAACAGATTGCTTAATTAACACAATCTTACAAGTTTAGCAGATGTTTGCTTAAATTTCTAAAAAAAATGCGGCAGTAAAACACTGGAAATACGCAGCCTTTAGTCTAACGCTACCGACTGAAAGGAGAGAACAATGCAATCCATGCTTTCAAACCTTCTTGGAACTATGCGCTACAAAAATCTATCAAATAGTTCATTATGCAGCGATTACATTGACTTGATTACTGAAAGTGGCTGTCAAACGCGTCAAACTAAATGTTACATCACAAACTCGAAAAAAATAAAACCAGGCTCTTAAAACCAGGTCAAAATTGCTATTTTCTTACAAGAAAATACAGTGCTCCAACATTCACAGTCACTGCCAAGGAGCCGAGCACCGAGCGAGCATGCGTGCATGAGCATGCGTCTTGGAATATCGGCGGGATCAGGGCGGGATCGAACATGTGGCAGAATGTAAACAATGTAAACATTTCCCAAACAAGCTGGCGGTGGCGGGAGCGGACGAGCTATATAGCTCACTATGGTTGCGGCGATTACCAGTAACGCAGAAACTTTTAACAAAGGGTTGAAATTTAATTTATGTTTGACTATTGAATTGTACGGCGATTTCCGCAACTCGTAAATTCGAGTTTCGTTGTGAGCAGATACAGGTAGTCGCCGCTACCACAGCGTATGATATCTAGCAATCCTTAGCATTATGGTATGTAAATGTTTTTACCAGTTCAAATCCAGATTATTGGACAATTTTCATTCATTCAATAATTTTCCAGAGGCGAAGTCTGGCTCCAAGCCAGCTGGGCAAACGGCCCTTGCTGACAGAGGGCGAAGGCAGGGGCAAAAGGAGCAGAAAACCTTTGAAACCCATACAGCCCCCGCCAACCCTTCCAACCCCTGAAAATTTGTCTGATCACGTAAGAGGCAAAACTAAAATAAAGTGCCACTATATTAATTCGAGCCATTTGCAGGAAGCAATGATTAAGGCCATCCTGAGCCGGCCCTTCAAGGTGCCAATGGAGAACTACACTCCAGGATACGGCTCTCGGTGCTTGGGAATGAGGCGGGGCGGCATGCGCAGGGCCCTGCACGACCCAGATGAGCCCAACGCTCTTGTGCTTTACCATCCGCCTGAGATAAGCGCAAACGAGAAGCTGAAAATTGACCAGTGTGTTTTATTGTTTATTATTTTTCTTCCAGTATAATAATGCTCAATATAATCATTGATTCAAGGGACAAAATACTGGTTCATGTGGTTGTTGATCCTGTTCTCACTGCCGTTCTAAGACCCCATCAGAGAGAAGTACATAGATAACACTTGAGGTTTAATATCTACAAAATTTAAAACATTTAATATACAGGGAGTCCAGTTTATGTACAACTGTGTGACTGGAGTGTGCATTGAAGGTTCTTTTGGCTGCATCATGGCTGACGAAATGGGTCTGGGGAAAACATTGCAGTGCATCACTTTGATGTGGACCCTTCTTCGACAAGGGCCTGACACAAAACCCATCATTGAAAAGGCCATTGTTGTGGCACCAAGCAGCCTTGTCAAGGTATTTTAATAAATTATAAACATGCAAAAATTTGCTTCCTGGAGATTTGCTTACTTTTTCATATTTTTATTTATTTTTTTAAGCAGATATACAATTTATGTTTAGTTATATTTTTCTAAGCTACTGTACAGGTCAAAATAAATTCATTTTAAATTATAAATATTTTACATAGAAAAGTTTATCTTTTATTTCCATTTATTTACCATGAAAAATTTTTTATTTCAGAATTGGTATAACGAGATCAACAAGTGGCTGGGTGGTAGAGTAAATCCGCTGGCGATCGACGGAGGCTCAAAGCAGGAGATTGATAGGTCACTAGAGGGTTTCATGAACACATTTGGACGTCGACCAGCCAACCCGATCCTCATCATCTCGTATGAGACATTCCGGCTGCACGCACACGTGCTGCACAAGGGCGAGGTGGGTTTGGTGCTGTGCGACGAGGGGCACCGGCTGAAGAACTGTGAAAATCAGACATACCAGTCGCTAATGGGCCTTAAGGCCAAACGCAGGGTCTTGCTCTCGGGCACACCCATTCAGAATGATCTGCTTGAGTACTTCAGCCTGGTGCATTTTGTCAACGCTGGCATCCTTGGCACTGCGCAGGAGTTCAAGAAGATGTACGAGACGCCTATCCTGAAGGGCCAGGACGCAGCTGCCTCGGATAAGGACAAGGAAAGGGGCAAAGAGTGCCTGGCTAAGCTGATTGGCGTCGTGAACAGGTAATATCCAAAATTTTCATTGAGTGATACTCGCAAGTGAAATTTCCAGAAAATCTATTCTTAATTCCTGATAAAATGAGGGTGTTATCTCACATTCTGTATTAAATTTTAGATGTCTAATCAGAAGAACAGCTGCATTGCTTTCAAAATACCTACCCAAAAAAGTTGAGCATGTTGTCTGCTGCAAAATGGCACCGCTTCAAGAGCAGCTGTATGAGCAGTTTGTTAAGTCGGAGGCAGTGAAAAGAACGGTCTTGGCGGCCGAAGAAGGAGATACAGGAAGCAAGAAAAAAGGCTCATCCCTCTCGGCCCTGTCATCGATCACAAGCCTAAAAAAACTTTGCAACCACCCTGACTTGATCATGGAGAAAATTATGGAGCGATCTGAAGGCTTTGAAAAAGCGCATCTCCTGTTCCCTGATAAATATGATCCAAAGTACTAAATAGAATTGAGTTTAGATTCCATCTAATTTCATTTAACTTTTTAGGAAAGTGCTTCCAGAGTTGTCAGGAAAAGTGTCGGTTCTGGACACACTGCTTGCCATCATTCGCTCCACTTCACAGGACAAAGTGGTTTTGGTCTCCAACTACACGCAAACACTTGACTTCTTTGAAAAGCTGTGCAGGGCTCGCCAATACCCGTATGTCAGGTTGGACGGCACCATGAGTATCAAGAAAAGAGCCAAGGTAATCAGTACTTTTAAAGTTAAAAATCCAGACTTGGACTATTATATTATTTCGGGAAGGTCGTTCAACGCTTCAATGAGCCTGCCAGCCCTGATTTCATTTTCATGCTGAGCAGTAAAGCCGGAGGGTGTGGTCTGAACCTGATTGGGGCAAACCGCCTGGTCATGTTCGACCCTGACTGGAATCCGGCCAACGATGACCAGGCCATGGCGCGAGTTTGGCGTGATGGCCAGAAGAAGCAGTGTTACATTTACAGATTGCTCTGTGTAAGCCCCGGCCCATAGTTCCTTGTTCAGTTTTTACTGAAATTCAAATTTTACAGACCGGAACTATTGAGGAGAAAATTTTCCAGCGACAGGCGCACAAAAAAGCCCTGAGCTCCAAGGTGGTGGACCAAGAAGAAGATGTGTGTGCCCACTTCACGCTCTCAGAGCTCAGGGATCTTTTCAAGCTAGAGAAAAATACTCTCAGCGACACGCATGACAAGTATTTGAAAATATTTTCTTTGATGGCGGAATATTTAATTGAATTTAAATTAGATTCAAATGCCGGCGGTGCGTGAACAACATTCAGACAAAGGGTCCCCCTGAAGATTCAGACTGCACCTCTGATATCTCCCTGTGGAACCACTGCGCAGACAAGAAGGGGCTTGTCGACGTTGCTTTGAAGCAGTGCTGGAGCTCTGGAATCTCGTTTGTGTTCCACCACAGGTCACATGAGCCAAAAGTAGTGCCTTGAAGTGCCGCTCTCCCGCCAAAATTCGAATCATATGAGGGTTTCCAGCATTCTGTGATTTATATTTTAATTTGTAAATTTCTTCACGCAGATAGATTTTTACGTTTAGTCTCAAAGAGACGCAATATTTTTCCGCAATAAACTCCGCTAAGTGCATAGAAAATATTCCCTATAGCTCCTTTGTGCACACCCCTGCCTAGAGTACACTCACGTTGTTTACGTTCTGCAACTATTCTGCACAATGGCCATCGACTACATCAGCTTTGCGTATGCGGCAACAATCGCGGCCGGAGGGGTGTTGGGCTACGCTAAGGCGGGCAGTACAGCCTCCCTGGGTGCAGGTCTGCTATTCGGCTCGGTCATGTGCTTTGGCGCCTACCAGACCAGTCAGAACCCTAACAACTACGCACTCTCTCTTGGCGCCAGCTCGCTCCTTATGGGAGTCATGGGGAACAGATTCCTGTTCCAAAACGCCAAGTTTATGCCGGCAGGCCTCGTAGCTACACTCAGGTAGGTGATCAGATACAAAAACTGCTGTTAAATTACTGTCTTACTATTTTTTGCTATCGCTGAATGGTTACATAATATTTACTCTCGCCAACCGGCTTGGGGTTCTTGCTTATTGTTTTGAGTTTTTATACAGCTTGTATTAAATTAGTTTACCCGCAAAAGTTAATCAAGTTAATTTTTTTGCGTCATTCCTGTGCAAGTTAGCTCAATTATATCTCTCTTATATCATTGGTATTCTGAATAAATTAAAGAATAAAAATAGTGTTTCCAGAAGAGGTTTGATATAATTATGATCTCTCCTTACCTCAGGGATGTCTCAACATTTTCACTAAATTTTTAACTCCAAAATTTTTCTACAAACGTCACTGATTTTCTGGGAAAGGCACTTAGTTTTAACTAGAGAACCTGACGGTTATTATGAGACCCCTAAATGACCCCAACACACCTAAGTCATTTATGATCAAATATTTCAAAATTGCAGACCATTATAACCTCCTGGAAACATTAAAAACTGCACCCATGTACAGCTGCTCCAATCGTTTTCATTGTTTTTCTATTTTGGCTTCCAGTTTGGCCATGGTCTTGAGATATGGCGCGCGAGGCTTGGGCCTGGTCCAGCAATAGGAAAATGAAGATATGCCAGTATGCATCACAAACTACAGGGCAATTCAAAATTGCTCAAATGCATTGAAATTGGAAATTTTCACTTCAACTTTACAGTTTATTGCCAATGATTTCATGTTTTATTTTGTTACAGATAAATAAAAGTTTTGTAAAAATGCATTAACCACTTAATTATTTTAAAGATTCAACATTCACTCGATTCATTTGCAAAGGTTGGTGTCTTTGGTTTTATTAAGGAATGGTGGTTACAAATGCACGACCAGAGAGATTCAAGTGTGTGAAGTGTGCGCGCAAATCAAAAGTAAAAAGTCATGTATATCATCATGGTTGGTCATATCACAGTTCAGCCGTACTGGGCCAGGTAGTCCCTGTAGAGAGCCCTCGCCTCGCGCAACACCGAGCGGACATTGTGTCTGCGGACCATTCGGTCCAAATGCATGGCCAGCTCGTTGTAGTCCATCCGGGCGCTCATGATGCGGTCCCTGTGTTGCCGCAGCAGCGTCACGCATAGCATGATCAAGAACGCGGATCCGCCGCCCAGACTAGTTGGCGATGGAAGTGCTTTTGGACTGCTCAAGTCGTTTGCCTGCAATTTATTATTCTCTTTTAAAATATATATAACTATTCGGTTTTGCAATGCAAGCTTGATAAATTTGAAATCTTGTAAATTCTTGCATCGTTATTATTTGTAAGTTAAAATTTAATTATTTTCCTCCAATCGCAAGAGGATCATTAAAGAAAGTCCTCCCAGAAAGCATGCCTCACCTGGTCCCCCCACCATGGTCCATCCTCAACGGCTTGCTGCGCCGGAGAGGGCGGCAGTGGATTTTCCCAGACGAAAATTTCATCTTTTGCGTTCTTCGGTTCAACGACAGTTGGCGCGAGCGCCTGGAATTCCTTGAGGTTTCTGACGACCTTGCGTGGCGAAGTGCACTCAACGACGGCTTCAAGGTCTGAGTCATCAAGGCTGAGGAAGGGCCGGCGGCCAGTGGTCAACTGAGCCCTCTGTCCAAGCTCATCAAGACTTTTGTTGGATGGGAGGCCGCGCTGCCTCCGCAAGGCGCAAAGTCTTGTGTAGGCCGTGTGACGGCTGGGGGCCGTTGACGGGCGCAGTGCCGCCTCCTGTAGCTGGAGGCCATCTGGGGGTGGCCAGTCCGGCTCTAGGGAGGCCCATAGCACCTCCAGCATGCGCAGTGCATCTTCAAAGGCAAACTCGCGCTTCAGCTCCAACAGGAGCCAGCGGTAGCAGAAGAGCAGGTCACCAGCCTAAAATTTTAATTGAAGTTATTTAATTTTATAGAAATTCGAAAAACACTGTCTTAGCTATGATCAGCAGAGACAATGATGAGAAAAAAATTAAATTGAAAAAATATTGAACCATTTTAATTGTAACTAAGCAACCCTAAAACATTCACTTATCAAATTTTAAAAAAAATAGCAGCAGTCCAATATGACAGCTTTTTCTACCTGCTGCTGCTGCAGGTAGAGGTAGAAGTCAGGGTCGTAGTGTCGGAGGGCGATGGAGAGGTGCTGGAATTTGAGACCCATGGCAGCGCCGTCAAAGGAAAAGTTGTTGTGCAGCCTGCGCATGAGGGCACAAAAGCAGACATACGCCGTCGGCTCATCCTGCATGGTGACCAGCAGGGGCGAGGCCAAGTCGCTCATGCCCTGGCAATAGCTCACGGAAGGGTGGTTCACAGCGTACCTGTGGTGATTCTCTGCTAAAGCAAGTTTCTTCTGCTTCTGACGAAAGACTTACGTCGTGAGCACGTTGAACAAGGCTGCCACATTTTTATTGTCATCGTTACCAGCATAGAACACCAAGTGGCGGTCTGTGCGTAGCACGTCTTTGCGAACCATCGTGGTAATGGCCACGAGTTCAGGCGTTTCCTAGATATCACCAATTATCACAAAATAATCTTAAAATAAAGAAACACGAGATAATAAAAAAAAACGCAAATTAGTGTGTCTCTACGTTAAAATGATTTTTATTGTATCAAGCTATCAAGTAATATCAAATCACTTTGTAAATCATGAAAAAGAAAACTTAAAAATTGTGGCAATTATTGTTCATCCAAAAATCTTTAACCTTGATGATTTTAATATTCCAATGATTTATATTTTATACTTTTTGTGTTCAGTAAAGATTTCACTGAAAAAATCTTTAAAACATCTATGAAGTTTAGAGGATCTAGAAATGTCTTACCTTCAGAACTAATTGATTTTTTACTTTATGGTCGGACCAAGGTTAATATATCTTGTGCACAAGGCACTGTCCAAAATTAAATTTTGAAATAGGTTTAAAAATTTAATAGATTTTTATCACTACATTTTTGTTGAATTAAAATTCTTTGGTTTTAAATCCTGTTTGGTATGATTTACACTGATAACACATTAAAATCAAATAAATGTTAGCTCTCACCGCCTGTTTCATCCATTCGTCCTTGAGCGCATTGTACTGCTGTTGACGCTGGCGCATGTACTCTATCCGCTCCTTGCCCTTGAGACCTTCAGGGTAGACATTGAGCAAGTGCTTCCAGACTACCTTGCGCAAGGAAGGCTCAACTCCAGACGCAAAGACAGCGGCACGCATTGCTCTCGGCTCCTCAAGCGTGCCAAGAGGATCGAGAAAGCTGCGGAAGCAAACGTCGTCAACCGGCGCCTCCTCAGGCGGCTCCGGGTCGTAGTCGGGTGCCTCCTCAGGCTTCAGGGCACGCTGCACCATGCCCAAGGTACGCTCCATCTGGCTCTTGAACAGGCCCTGCAGCTGCGCCGCCTTGGGCTTGCCCAGTCTCAGCAGCGGTTTCAGACTCTTAATCACGCTCACCGGTGGCTCTTCGGGCTCCCATGCTTCCTCGGCGCCAGTCACGTCAATCTGATAGTTTAATTTGACTTTTAAAAATGAATTATTATCCTGAATAATGTTATTATTCTTTCTCTGACGTAAGCATGTTTAAAGAAAATTTTATTTTGATTTTCTGTCAAAATATAAAGGTCTACAAAATTTACACCACCCATTCAAGGCTTGATTCGCTATTAACACACTTTCCTTAATATTGCAACAGTTTTAAACAGATCTGATAAAACGACGAGGTTGTGGTCGAGTAGAGATAATGGTCAAGTAGTGCACTAAAAGTGAAAGCGAAAACCCATACACAAATTATCAACACAGCAGCTATTCAATGTGAATAAAAGTTTAAAGTTTAAATTCACCAGAAGGTTGAGGCACGGATCGCAGGCACCAAGGAAAGCAGCATCGAGGTCCCAATCCGAGAGCAAGGGAAGAAACGTTTCTTGACCCAAGTCATCGATGACTCTGTAGCTGACGGAAAAGTCCCTACAGAGTTGACCCGTTTTAACCATGAATTTCTACAATATTGAATGGTCCACCTGCGCAGTTCGAACGCCTTCGCCAGGATGGAACGCAGGACATCGTAGGTGGTGATTTGGGGGTCCACGCTGAACTTCCTCCACTCGGGCTCTGCGTCGCCGTCGCATTTCTAGTTGAAATCAGGTGGGTGAAAATGTTTTTGTCTCAAATTCAATGAAGGGCAGTACCTTGGCCTTGACCCGAACGGCCTCCTTGCTATAGTCGAAGAGCCCAGCCATCAGCAAGAAGGCCACGATGTCACCAATACCCTCATTTAGCTCATGACACCCGAAGAAACCACTGCGGAGCCAGATCTTCACTTCACACGCAGAGGACTGACCCGACACCCGACTGAAAAATCAAACTGGTAGTGGTGGCGCTAGTGTCGCCACACCCAGGACATGCCAACAATTTTCGCCAATACGAGCAAATACGAGGGAGTGCTGCAAGATTCAGTTGATCCAATTGTTTCGTTAAAACAGCATTTTTTATTTTAAAATATATAGAAATGATTAGAAAAAATATTCCTGTGCTTTTTTAATGAATGTTTTATTTTATACTTATTTATTCCGCATTAAATTTGGTGAAATTAATAAGAATTTTTAACTTAAAATAATTTTGTGAAAAGATACTTTTTAACAATCAGATCTCAGATTGCTCTTTTAGTAACATAATGGAGTATTTTGAAATAACGAAAAAAATTAATTCAATCCAGAAAAAAATACGGCAAACAAATTTAAGTGGTCCCCAGAGCATGCTTTGATTATTTGTCAAAATGAAGGACGAACAACTAACCCTTACGAAGGAGAAGCTGTGCTACCTCATTGTAAGTAACCTCAATCTTGATCAAAACAGAATATAATATAATAATATACCTTTGAGCAATTATAATAACTAAGTTCACAATTTACAATTTTCCTCTCAATTGCGTTTGAAAAGATCTCAAGGAATAAATTATCAAGCATAAAAGCTGAAATAAAATCATATGAGGTGACTTTAGAGGATTTTATACAAAACAGAGCACACATATTGACACAGCTAACACAAAATATGAGGCCACAAAAACATTAATGTATTAAGTGGGCGCTGCTTGAGACCCTTCAATCACAAAACGGAAGTCAGTAGGATGCTTTTGGAGTTGACTCAGCCCAGCTGAACTTTGATTGCTTTTTGACTCAAGCGGAAGATGATTGCGTCGACAATGCTGGCCACTGTGTACACTCCTCCAATCGAAGCACACACATTGGTGAGAAAGTGACCAAACGACCTGCCAAAATCAAATAATTATTAACAAATCTACCAACCAACAACCGTCCGGAATCTTTACCTTTTCACTTCAGAGTAGCGCACCATCATCGGAGAGAGTTCATAGTTGAAGAAAATACCTGGCATTCCTGAGGACTCAAGGAGACTCTGAGACACGACTTTCTTGTGCTTGGTAACTGCGTACTGGTTTGTGTGGAAAACTTTTCCGTCAAGAGCACTGTAGGTTGTAGGCACAATTTTGATGTAATAATGAAACATAGTTGAGCCTGCGGAAATAAAAATATGACACAGATTAAATCTCTCGTAAGATGATCTATCAAGTCTACGCATAGACACGCAAATTTTCCCTAGCCGCCAAAAGGGACAAATTAATATTTCACAGTGGTGCCAACAAAACTGGAAAATTCAATATGGCCGCTATTTTTGTCAAGGAACGACACGCTTGAGTAATATCAGTAATATTACGTGTTTAACCACGATGCCAGTGCCCGCGGGATCGTTTCACTCAGGCCCCAGTTGCTGGGACCGCGTTAAAATGGGTTTCACCATGGGCTTTTGCGTGGGAATGGCGAGCGGCGCTATTTTCGGCGGATTCTCGGCGCTCCGGTACGTATACACACTAATCCCAATGACCGGCATGGTGTATTAAAATATATATTTGAACTTCAAAAGGTACGGGATGAGAGGCAGGGAACTTATCAACAACGTTGGAAAGGTGATGCTGCAGGGTGGAGGCACATTTGGCACGTTCATGGCCATTGGCTCCGGAATCAGATGTTGACCGAACCTTGACTTGGATGCTGCTGTGCAAGAGCGAGTGTGCATTTGGCTCAACTCTAATAGACACTTAATGAGCAGAATTCGCTTTTGTTGGGTTTCAATGCTGTCTGTAGTCCTATATTTTTCAAGTTTAATTTAAACTAAAATAAACACGAACTGAAAGTATGGCCTGTTTTCTAGATAATTCTCCCAAAATACCCAACGTGAAATTGACTAAGATTTTCATCATAAATTAGGATTCAAGAAACACTATACCGTCAGAGGCGATTTCGTAATGTCCATCAAGGGGGCTTCCCTTGCCTTCAATGCTCTGTCCAAAAGATAAGTGACGAATGTTGTGAGACATGTTGAAGCTTGATGACGAGAAGGGCTGCACGTCATGAACTGAAGAAAATTTAAGGTTTAAATTCTGCCACATCCTTAATGTTTATATTTTTACCATGCACATGGTTGATGGAAAAACTTTGTCCAGGAGCAATGTGGAAGCTTCCTCCAGCCTGGAAAATTTTATTTTAAATCCCCTCTTTAAAAGCAATTTTCCCAAGCGCACAGCGGGATTGAAATATTGAGAAAACTTACCCTGTTAACCTCCAAGTACCCGTAAATTTGACAGCCCTCTGTGAAAGCTGTCTTTAGGTGCTCAGAGAAGTTTTCATTCTTGCATTGCTCGATCTTATCTGGTTCAGGCAGAGACCATTGCTTGTTTCTGTAAGCTTCTCTCACATCAGCACAAGTGTTGCAGCACCTGGAAGGATCCTTGTTTTTTTACTCAGCTTCAAATTTTTGCCCAAAATATTTTACTTTAAGTCTTCGGACTCGGCTCCATAACAACTGCCACACTTAACCTCCTTCTCCTTCTTTTCCTCGCCGCCCTCTTCTTTTTTCTCTGCTAACTTTTCGATTGCTTTCTGTTACGTTTAAACATCAATTTACCGACAAATTTATAAAGTAAGAAGCAAACCTTAAATTCATCAGCCTTGGAACTTCCTAGACCTGAAATATCAAAGAATTGTAACCAACTTGTCGAGAGCAATCTGACAACTTTACTTTCTGTTTTTTGAGGATCTTCAATTGGTTGGCCCTGTGCGTTTAGGCGTCGCTTAAATATGTTGTGTGAAATTTGCAAATGCTGGTCACCTGAGGTATCAACGGCATCCAGCCCAAGAACTAAGGATATTTCATACACATTATTAAGTTTATTGAACGATGTATTTAAAAAAATCAATCAGAAAGGCAAGGAATGCCAAAAACACAAATTACGAAAGTTAAAAATTGCTGACAGCACAAAACAGAAGCAGAACTCACACTGGCATGAGATGCCGGGAACAACAATGTCGAGGTTGATGTTAAGTTTAGAGCCGCGGGAGACGTCGACGAAAATCTCTTCAGACAAGCCGGGGTTGGACAGGTACTCAGTGAGATTGGTCAAAAGCAGCAGGAGCATGATAATGTGGCTTATCACCGAAACTGCAATTCATTTATGATATTTAAGTCAAAAATTTGTATTCACAAGCGAAACCTATGAGGACTTGGCAGCTTACCGACTGCGCCGGTGACTGTCTTGACGCTCTGCTCTTCGTCCGGCTTCGGGTAGGCATCCAGCGAGCGCAGCCCCTCGAGAACAGCCCCCATTGTCCGACTTTACCGAACAGCCTCCCGCCGTCTGCACACCGATGGAAATCACCGATCGGCTGACACCTGGCTGTCACAGCCCTTAACCACAACACCACAACAGATTCAGATAACTCTAACTCGAAGCGTCAGAGCCAGAGCAACACCGACAGCCATATTGGAAAACGGGCATGGCGCAAGGGGATTGGTGGATTCTTATTTTGAAATGATCAGATTGGCTGGTTTGCCTCCAATTTGAATACAGCGGTTATATTTTGGTGCAGTCTGATGTCGTGTCCTCTCAATTGTAAGAGATAGATGCTGGGGTAAAGAAAACAGATGAAATTCAGCGAGTGTCAGCAAGTTGAATAATTACACACGTAAATGCGCGAGAACCTGGCTAAAACGCATAGTAGAAAAGACAATCAACTACCTTTTAAATTACATGATTATATATATACGAGTAGGATTTTTATCGATTTTATACATATGTATAATTCGCAAGTGTCTGAATATGAAAATGTTGCAACATTAATTTATAGATTTTAATTAAAATTGACAAAATTATGCGTATCTGCCGTGACCTCCAGCCCCCTAACCGCTCCTACTTTACCCTTTGATCGCCTTTGATTAATTTAATATCGAATTCAGGTATTAAAAACCGTTAGAAACATTGATGTTTTTAATAACTGAATTGATCAAATATAATATTTTTATGAGAGTTAAGTACAAAACACTTCCCGCCGTACTATTTCGAGAGGTTTTCACTACCCGTATAGAGCAGCGCCTTCGCACATGCCCGGGATGGAAAGGCTGTCAAGGCCCACCATGGGCCTTGGTGGCCAAGGTGGGCCGCTGAGGATGAAAAGTTTATCAGAGATTGTTTCTCTTTCGGGATAATATCACCATCTTTGCTTGAATAAAAAATGTTGCCAGTTTTTAGGAATTGAAAAAAACAATTTTTGTTTCTAAATTTCTATTGATTACGTGCTAGATAACATTATTATGAAACAAAAATAGTGAAAAGGAGTCAGAATATTCGTCCCTTTCGGTTTACCCTCTGCTTCAAAGATAAAAAAAATCATCACAAAGAGAATGATTTACTTTACTTGCAATTGTCCAGTAAATCACGCCCAATTCACTCTGGAATCATAAGGAGACAAAAAATAAAACAGTTGTTGTTAGATAAAAATAATTGTTTTCATGCAGAAAAACATTGGCATTTTATTTTGCTTCCAAGAGAAAATCAATGTCCAGCTATAGTATACTCTCTAGAGAAAAAAAATCATGTTTTCATATTTTGATTTTTCAACAAAACCACAGTAAATATAGAAAATTTTAAGTTTCCTTAATTTCAATTTGTTGGTTATTTAAAACAAAAATATTAGCCGGTTTGGATGGTTTGGCCTAATCCTTAAAAAAATGTAAGCACCCCATCATTTTAATCTGGTAGTAATATTTTTAGAACAGAACGCTGCCAAATTAAACAAAACCAAATATTTTAGAAGTTCAAAGTTTAAAATCAACTGAAACTATCAATTTTTTGTAGACAGACACAGATACTTCCAATTATTAGACCTTAAAAATTGTTCTTTCGTTGTGATATTAAAATTTCGAAACCTCTCTGAAAATTGTAATGTGATGATACAACGGTTTACTTGTTTAGTTTTGCAAATCTGGTAGTTATACCAGTATGTACATAAACAAAATAAGAATATCCAAAAAATTCAACGTACAATAACACCGTTCGAGGTGTTATTGGGACCCGAGTTTCAGCATTCGTGCTAGTGCAGTGCGCGCCCTTCCCGGTCCTCGGACAGGGATAAAAAAAGCAAAAAAAAATAATAATAAAAATAGAGAGGTCACTGAAAAGCCTTCTTGGCATTACTCTTCTAAGGCATATTACTTAAATGAAACAATTAGAGATTACACACATTCAAGGGATTCGTACATGTGAGAGGAGGGTGCAACCGCGCTTCCTCGGTCTGTGCGGACGTCGATCGAGGACTCAAGGGTCGTTACGATAATCCCCTCAAGCACAGAAAGGAGAATTTTGGTACAAATGAAACTTGTTTGCACATTAAACATGAATAAATAAATGCAAGATTTTGCAAAATGACACGGATTAGCACGGGGGTGGGATTAAAGGGAATTCTCACGGGTCCACTCGCCTGCGGGGCTTGCTGAGTCTTTAGTGGGCCACTTTTAAGATCAGCATATAATATATCTTTCTTCCAATTCACTGGGTCAGCGCTTTTGTTATTCTTAAGAATAACATTTTTTATGGATTAAAACCACGAGTTAATTTTAGCTTACAATATCCAAATTTACGTACTTTTGTTATTTCAATGTCCGATTATTTTCTGGAAAAATTTAATAAAGATTTTTCCGTAACTTGTCCAAGTTGAAATGCGCAAAATAATTTATTAATTTCAAAAACTTCGTTTCATTTACTACCAAATATAATTTTAACTCTGCACGTTTTATTTTTAAGCCTTTTGGTTTTTCACGGTCGGTCTTAATGGGTCATAATCATAAAACTTGTGGATATTGGCTCAGATATAATATGTATATCATTATGCCAATAGTAAAAAATGCTTGGTTAGACGTGTAAATTATGGCATCTGTCAAAAGTAAAATCTCATCCTTGCATGGATTCGTTAATTAGATGTTGTCAAGAGTTTTTTCTCTTTCCATATTCATTTTTCGAGTTCCACCTTGTTAAAAATTATAATTTATATAAAGTCAAATTCTTTATCAACATGTTACGAGGTAAGATTGAAACATTCGCACAGTCATAAAACTCCGACTAAATCGTACTAGCACCTGCTGTAAAAACAAAATTAGCATATTCAGCAGTTCATTCCGAGCTTTTCACGCCGTTGTCGAAACTGGCACGTCACTTAATGAAACTAAAATATTTGCCAATAAGATTTAGTTTAATGATCACGTCAGATAATCAACTCAACTCTCCGCGCATACCTGCGGTCGTCACACACGAATGTGGAGCGAGGAGAGTTGTGCATAATATCGTAAAATTAAAAAATTCAATAAGATAAGATCCTTGCACGGTACGCAAAAATCAATTTGCATTCCAACATTTCCTTCGACTGCACTAAAATAAATTGCATTTTTTATCGCTGGATTGTTGAATATTCATGTTAATGAGAGGATTCATTTTTGGAATTGCGTATATATCTGTGTTGAATTTCAGCTCTTTGAACATGTTTAACTTCCCAAAAGTGTCCCTTTTTTATTACAAAAAAATATAAGAGATAAAATATATAAGATCACTCTAAAATCTGTCTAGCTCTCCAAAACATTTCTTGTTTCCATTCCCATCAGTTGGCGCTTTTTGGAATTATCAGACGAATGTTTTCATAAATTAAAACGATTTAAGAGTCGAAGTCAAATATATACTGGTTTTAAAATGTTCGCAATATATTCAAAGTAATATTTAGCACAGGAGAAAAATATTTTTAAAAATTTCATTTCAGAACAGTACAATTTTATGTTATTTGCATTGATACCAGAGACTCTTGGTGAATTAATCTAGGAAAAATATTTATTTTAGAAAAAACAAAATCCATGAAACTTGTATAGTCTTGGGACAAAACGTTATTGTTGAGTATATATTAGAACTTATACAAGAAATAAAAAATAATATTTTATATTAGTTTAAATTTAAAACTGCTTGTTCACGTTTATTTGGGGTTTCCTTGAAAATGGCGTAATTGCAGATGAATGAAGCGAAGAACCTAAAAATGGTTGACCTCCCTTTGATATTCCTTGATTGTCTGATATATTTTCATTTGGTCGCCGGAATGCTAGCCAATTTTTACTTTAAAGTGGGAAAATTTTATCGAACGAACTATTAACTGTGCTTTGCTGAAGGATTATTATTATTCCTTGTATAACGCTGAAACATTCTGCTATACAGATAATTTTTCTAGCGCGTTGCAAGAGCACGCACAATTTCAATCCTATATTAAAATATTTTCTGGCGTGTCACAGCGATATAATATTAACATTAAAAGACTTTTCAATAGAGACAACCTTTCCTTGAACTATGAGTTTATTTAACTTAAAACAAGGCTGCTTTAGATGTTCGATTCAATTATACTTTCAAGCTTATAAATAATCATCACCAATTTAAACAGTAGGACTTAAAAAATATTCAAAAATAAATTTTTGACCGTACAAGTCCGCTATTTTGATCAATGAGTCTTTAAGCATGATCTACTTTTCACATCCCCTAAGGGTGCGGCGCTCACAGTTGTGTTCGCGGGACATCTGGTGCACAGGGCAGGCCCCAGGCCGGCAGGCGATTCTTAAGCAAATGATGCGCGATCTCTGCATGAGGGACCACAAATTCTCCAAGATTGGCAAAGCAAACACAGCATACAAACCCAGAGCACAATTAAATTTCTCGGCACGCCATAACGAGGTGCTAATTAGCGGGAGGCGGACCCCGGAGGCGTGTTCTCTGAGCACCAATGGGGCCGGCCGGGGCGGGGGCCGCGGTGGCGGCGGCGGCCCGGCCACCACGGATCCGTGCCAGTCGGCGTTTCGTGCTTCTGGGAAATGATCCAATGGACCTGAGCAGCAAGCCGACCTCGGAACAGCGGCCCGCCAAGGGCCTCTTCTCCATCAGCCGGCTTATCGTGCACGAGCCCCCTCTTGAAGGTAAAGAGCGCCATAATACCCTCTTTTCATCCCCATACCACCTGCCAACCCCTAGCACAGCTTGAGCTTCGTTTGAGCTTAAGATTTCAAACAGTTTGGGTAAAAACGCTGTTAGACATTTTTAAATGAAATTTTATTTTGTTTATATTTTTAAGATTACAACATTTTGTTCTATTTAAAAATGTATGTCTTAGATATATATTTTTTAATATGTAAAATAGGAAAATAGATCTCTAGATGGTTTGAGAAAAATTTATTTGTTAAAATACTGGTCGTCTAATGTAGCAAAAATATTTAGTATTTTTATTTATTTGAATTTTATTTTATTTATTTTTTATCGGTTCATCTTTTGAGATGGGCGAACAGCAACTCGCGAATACTTAATGTATTCTAATAACATCGCGAACGAATAACATGTGGCCGCACCCTATTTCCTATTATTCAACATATCTATCTTACAAATATTTGGTCTAGTCTTATACTCAATAAGTTCCTTTGCTGGTTAAATTGGAGTTTTAGTTAATTTTATCATATCGGTTAAGATTTTATAACAAGTATTTATAGCAAATATAATATTTTGAATTGATCTGTTTTTGCAATGGCATTTTTATTTATTTATTTTTTTATAAATTTCCAGCAAAATCTAACTGAGCAAAAAATAAATAAATGTATTAATTTGACTATCTTTTGTTTGGATGATGATGTCTAGCTTCCTAATTAAAAGACCTCACAGTGAGGCAATAACATGCGTGCATGAATGGCCCTTATTTTCTGTACTATATATGGGCCCATGTTATGTGTTCTTGATGATATTATGGGGCGCAAGTCTCCGTGAGTTTCTCGTTATCAGGAGGTCACTCATCTCAAAAGAGGTTAACCGATCATCTAAAAATAGATAAAATAGAAATAAAAATTCAAAAGGAAAATATTTTGATGAACAAGCAAATTAGCACATTTAGAAACACTGCTAACTAACTTGTAAAGCTGAGAAACGCATGCCACTATTTTTTCATCAAGAATAATTAAGCTGAAAATTTACATGCTGCTAAATTTGACGTACGTGATAACAAGCAAAATTATTCGTGCACGGTCTGACAAGCCGTTTTATTCCGTTTAAACCCCTTCATTCCACCAAACGCAAAAAAGCAGTATTTTAAGTGTTTGTTTCGCTAATTGTGCCGCGGCCGATGCACGTGGGCAGGAAATGAGTTACACTTCCGTCTGGTATCGTGACCAGCTAATTTGCGTGTTAGGGGGTTGGATGATGAGGAGCGCCGATTACGAGCGGCCGCAAGCAAGAGGTTTTCAGCAGGCATTCAAGTCTCCGCCGGCGCGACCCTGTTTATCAGATCCCAACCATTGACATTGTAATGTGCGTATTTTACTATCTCAGCGGCAATTTAAATTATGAGTATTCGTCAAAACGTCAAATTAGAGACGACAGGCATCGAATTCCGTTCAAAACAGTGCGTTTTTGTTAAATAAAACGCGACGGCTTGATGACAGCTCCAGATAAAATGCAAATCCATCCAGGTTTTTGTATTTCACATCGTATATATATATACTTTATAAAGTGGATTAGTTTGTTCCTCTTTAGATTTTGAGATTAATTTCATTATAGGCGGCGATAAAGTTATTATTGTTATTATACTACAAACAATGTGCGTAACCAGCCCTGAAATTGCATATATTATTACATTTAACAAACAATGTTTATTTCATTTCTCTGCTGCGACGCTTCGACTGCTCCGCAATATTGACTTTTTAATAGGTTTTTGAGAAAAAACGCGTCATACTGATTTTTTTTGCAATCCATTTTGCTCCTCATAAATAGATTTTAAATAAATTTTTCGAATGGTTTGACGTGAGTTTCTTTTCTTCCCTTTCTTCAATTTTTTTTTTTATTTTTATTTTACGAGGAAACGTGCGTGGCGATAAAAAGAAAATTAAATTTCGATAAGCGCGAGGTGGAGTGCAGGGAACACGACAAAGGGACACATCAGCCTTTTACGTAGGTTTTCTTATCGCCCTTTGCCAGCAGCACTGCACGCACAAAAAATATTATAACATACCAGCATGCAATTAGAACTATTTCGTTGACGTAGAAATCGGCTTCCGTACGCCTTGCCTTTTGTGGAAACGATTTGCGTCAGAAATCAAACAGTCCACGTAAAGGACAAATTTTTAAAAATTAAAAGAGCGGCAGCGGTGCTCGGAAAAGGAACTCGATGGTATAGGCGAAACGCGTATATTTTCTCCGCCGCCGCCGTTTTATCAGCACTGCATTCAAAATAATGGACTGTAAAGATAAGAGAGACAATAATTGCCGTGTAATTGATGACAGCCTGGCGGTGCGAGTAATGGCTGCGGGGAATGCATATCAAATTTATGCTGACCCTCTCACGGTTTACCTCGGCAGAAGGATACTCTTATAGAGCCGCAATAAAAGCATGAATTCTAAAACTGAATTTTCTGAGGTGATGGAAAAAAATTATTGCATGCAAAAATTTAAAGTATCCAGCATTTTAGCTTTCAATTTTAAAATATGGTATGGTCAAATCTAAATTTTATTAAAACGACTGAAAATGGTCAAAAGTCAGGGTATCATTCTTATTGAAAGGTTACCTTACTCTATCAAGGACAATGGAATTACTCTCTGAAAAAAGTAAATCTTTGATGTGTGTGTGTATATATATATATATATATATATATATATATATATATATATATATATATAATAATAATAATTACTTCAGAATATTTGTGTTGGTATCCAAAGTGGAGCCGTGAAAAATATGCGGAGGTTAAATCGGGTTGGTTTGTAACCAATTGTGGGATATACAGAATTGATATCCAAAGGGATTTTCTCTCATTTTCCTATTATGAACTGCTATAGAACAATCTGGCCCATAATTTCTGCGTATTTTTAGTCTCCAAGATTTTGCAGCACAAGGTAGCAAAATTGAGATTCGAGCATTTTGCTTTGTTTGCTGTACATGCCCATGATTTTTTATTATCTCTCTCCTTATCATCTATAATTTTTAAGTATTTTTAATTTTTCCCGGGCCCAAAATACACCTAGGATATAAGTTCCTTCTGCAAATAAATTTGAGTCAATCAGACTTTCAAAGATGAAAATTTTATGAACCAATATTTCACAAATTTTAAAACAAATTTTCTGTATCACATTTACTTAAAATACAAATTGAAATAGGTAAGTGAATCTTTTTGATAGGGAACAGAATTGCATTTTAAAACACTCTCACAGAAGATTGAATTTAAAAATAAACCAACCCTTTAGTTTTAAGACAAAGAAAGAAATACACACACAGGTTTAAAATCTTTAAATTTAATAGCCTCCTCATAGCTAATCTTTTTACAAGGTTTTTAACTGAGTTAATTTATATATTAATACTTACTTAAAAGATTTAAATTTCATCCCTCAAATGTTAATTAATGGTTTATTGAAATTTTAGCACTTTAAGTGAATTGATAAGTGCAATGTAAGATATTAGATTTTAAGAAAATTCTTTATTAGAATTTATCGTCTGACAAAATCGAGTGAAAAAGTGTGAAAAACCAAATGGCTATTAAAAATTGACCTAAATTAAGGGCACAGTTTGAATTTATCCATAAACCAAATTATATATCTCATTAGTAAATATGTGGAAAACAATTTCTAAGAAAGCCCAGTTTTCCTCGTGTGTGGCAAAAATATTTCCGCCTAAATGTCAGTATAGTGTGGCAATGAGGGAAACTAATATTCACGCCTTACAAGTAAAACGTACTAAAATTGTGTTTAGGAGTAAAACATTAGAGTGCAATTTCGCAGTGCCACGATGCTGAGGATGGCAGCGTGTGCGTCATTAAATTTCGAGTGCAATCAGTGGGAACGAGGAGCGCACATTTTATTATTTGATTTCTGGTGCGGTCTCGACTCGCGAGTGAGCAAAAACCACCGGCGTTGACAAAAAGTAAGCAAGAGCGTTCGTTCAGCGGACTCGAGCTTGCTGGAGGAAGAAAAGGCACGGTCCCGGGACATTATACATTGTTGCCGCTGTCGTCGTTTTTTAGTCCGTCACCCGCCGCAGCTCACGGCAATTATTGAAGCATTGAAAATTGCGCTGCCGCGATAAAAATCACCTGAAAATTATTGTACGAGCTGGGCAAACGCAATTAACTAATCAAATCTCTTCCTCGCAGCAAGAGACAGGAAGGGAGGTATTAGAGTAATTAGGGAGCTAAATTATTGCACCTAATTATTCTAAACATTTCGTTCACCCCATTAAAAGCAATTATCCCCTAAATTAAATCATTTGCCCGATCTTAATCACGCCGTGTTGCAGATTTTCCTGGCCAATTATACGGTTTTTTGGACGGATTAAGATTTGATTTATTTTTTGCGACTGTTGGATAAACAAGTTGTTTCCTCTCGTTCAAATACTTGTCAATCGCAAGTGCAGTGCAGAGTACTTAATATATTTCACGAGTGTTGGAAGTGCAGAAAGGGGAGGTTTGCTCATTGCTCAAAGAACTGACACGACGCGCAGGAAGTGTGACGAGTGACATCTTTATTAACCCGCCGCGTGCGTTTCGCTTTGCAAAATGCTTGATGCACTTGATTGTTAGTGACAGCTCATATCTAAGTAATTTAAATGTCACAAAATGGCAAATGATAAAAAGCTAAACATTGTTATTAAGAAACTGACACTTCTTTCCACTTCTGACGAAATTTTAAAAATATAAACTCTGAAACTGCGGAACCAGGAGAATTATTTGTGGACAGCAAAGACATTTAGAGAACTTCTACCATCCTTTTAATCCACATATACCTAAAATAATATAATGCATTCATCAAAAATAATTAAAAGTTAGGATGGAAAATGCCTCCTAATAACATAGTTATTTTGTTCTTCAGAAATATTGAGGACTGCACTTTAGCCGTATTTTGCACTCATGAGAAAAAGTGCTGGCATGCACTGATCAGTTGTAGTGAAATTTTTTGCAAGGTGGCAAACATTTCTAACGATCAAGAAATCAACGGACTTGTCCTCGTTGGTTAAAGTTGAGACATTTTCTTGTTCCCCGGGCACCCTAGAAGGTGGCAAGTGTCGATATCCGTTACGGAGTACGTAACCTAATTTATAATACGTCGAGAATAATAAAAAGTCTCACCTTTAAACATACGAGGACAAGTCAGTTTATTTCTTCATCGTCATAGATATGCTTCCCTCGTCCATTGAAAATTTCACAGTCATTACAATTTTTTTTTATTTTTGTGTTAGTTTATTTACCTCTTGATTTTTAATTAATTTCAATGCTATTATTTACTTCTTCTACAACCACTTTAATAGGTTTAAAAACAAACAGGTATTAAAAAAAAACAATAAAATCTCTAGTCCACGTTCAGTTATAGTGTACCCCTAAAAAAAGAGTCGGCGCTGACACTCTTGTGGCCACAATTGCGCAATTAAATTTTATATATCGACAGCAAGCGTTTTTATTTATGTATTTTTGAAAGCGCGCGTCTGTAACAAAAGAGCGAATCTCGCCGCGAGCATGGTGAGAGCATGGAATATATGTTGTCTGGCTCGTCCATAAAATTGAATAAACGAAACACAAGGATTCAGCTCATTATTTCAATTAATTCGAATTAAATCAGAGTCGCTTGGGAATTGTGCTTGGAGCAGGCGGTCCGATAAAACACACACGCTCTTCTGACTTCAGAGATGAGGCAAATATATATTTAATTAATTATCGGCCGGGCGCGCATTCATTTATTATGTTGTGTTTAGCTGAGCGAACATGCATGTTGCTCTGGCTGGCAGGCATCCGAAATGAAGAAGAAAAGATTATTCCATGTTTTATTGCGCGGCCTGCCAGATCATTAAGAGCAAACAATGGCTAATAGCCCCTTCGTTTTTCTCTCTACCCGTGGGCCGTGAAACAACAAATTAACTTCGTGCGCTATAAACTCGGCCCCTTTTTGTTCCTTTAAAATAATTATCACGCGCCGGGCCGATTGGCTGCTGCTGCTGCTGGACGCACACCTGACATTGATCGTAAATTTCGACAGCCATCCGCCCCGGAAAATAATGCAAAACCCTGGCCGATGGTCGGCGGGTCACTCTGCCTGTCTTTATGGCTTAATTGGAAATTATGAAAGTAGCGTGGCGCATCTGCTCTCTCGCGTCGTCAGTCGTAATTGCCAGAACATTTGTTTCTGCTGATTGTGTTGTCTGCTTTTCAGCTATAGGGATATGTGATAAATTTATGTTCTCACGCAACAGTTTTCAATTAGACTGGACAACGTAGAAATAGAGAAATTAGCCAATTCAAATAAATCATTCGCACTTAATTGATGGCCTTCTTGAGAGGGAAAAATTAAACGGAAATTTGATATATTATGTTTTGCATAACTACACTATCAATAACGGAACAATACTTGTTACTGAATTAATTGTATTAACGAGTACGCAAGTTATGCATTCAAATAAAAACTTTGACAAATATTGTTTTTCACAACAAACTGAACCGACTGTTTTTCCCTCTTTTTTCATCTAATATTTTTTGTTCATTTTTTTTATGTGAGCATTAAACATTATGAACCAAAATTATATCTAAATCAGATTCAGATATCATGAGGAGCACGAAGCACGTTTGCAAAATTCTACTTGTGGCGCCTAAAATAAACTATATAGAGGCATCACTGTTGCAACTATACATTTTAAATCTTACCTCTATATACATTTAAAAAAGTTTAAAATATGTGAAAAGGAAAAAAACTGTTTTTAAAGTGGTCAATAATCTTTCACTTCTCGAGTTTTGAGACAATTCCTAACCCGAAGCGAGAGGATGAGAGGAGAGCACACGTGGCATTGAGACAAAGCAATTTGTCAGCGGCACGATTTTATGCAAATGACTCTATCGCGCGTTGCGCGAGAGAGAGCTAGAGCATCGTCGGAGTTTCTATCCTTCTTGGTGTTTCACGTGCCAGACGCAATTACACTGGATCTTTTGCTGGAAACTATCGCTCGCGCGACGACAAATTGGAATCATTTGCAAGCTGACGCTCTCGAGCTGATTAATTATCCCCGCCGCGTGGAGAAAGACAGAGAGACGTCCAACAACGCGCAGCTCTGACAGTACGCTTTGCCAAATATGCACATATGTATGTGTGTTCTTCCCACTCGGCGTGCTCGGCTGTTTCCTTGAAATTCATGGTTTCGCCGAGAAAATCTTCAGTTCTTTCTGCATTCGCTTTTGACCTTGGAGGGAAAGCTGACCATAATAACTTAAAATTATTTTAATAGAGTTTCCAATCTAATGTGAATTATTTCTTTCTGCGCATAAACAAAGGTAAAAATCGTATTAAAATATAAGAGCAATCAAAATGCATATGGTAAATACCGTTTGCAGAATAATTGGCTAGCCCCGAGGCCATGCAAATCGTGGCGGAAACAGTAATATAATTCAATATAATATACATATTATGAATTATGCGCGCGCCACATCCAAGCATTTCTAAACGCCGCACTCAACATTGTCGACAGGCAAATTGCGAAACAATAAGAAAGAATACGGCAATAGAATTTTATGATGCAGGCGTTTATTCTCTTCTCACTCCCCTTCAAAGCCGGTGAAAACGGGCTGAGCAACAAATTGAAGGATATATAAAATGTATAAAGGCCACACTTGGAGCACCTGTTGATTTTTACTTTTATTGGACTGTTTCATGCGTGCACGTGGAATTCGACAAAATTCGTTGTAACGAAATAGAGAAAGGGGAAGGATTGTTACTAGCTCAAGTGATTCAAATATTAAATAATGATTAATACTTTCAACAATTTTACTAAATATTTGTGTTAAGAATATGCGAACAGTACACATACACTAAATGAAACTGACACACCGTGCGGCTTGAGATGAAATTTGACATTGACAGTGAGTGAGTACAGGCAACAACTAGCATAATAACAGTTTCTGTCAGTCATATTTTCTTTCCTTTGAATATTTTTGTGTTACATATATATCAATTTGAATGTGTGATTTGACTCAATGTGAAGAGGAATCAAAATCTACCATTAAAATGGTACGCTTTAAATTTTCAATGAAATAGGCTAGATCTAAATTTTACTTGAACTTGCTCTCCTGTTCTGTAGTATTATTATGCTGTGTAGTGTGGAGAGCTATCAGAGTCATGGTAAATTTTGCAAGAGTTTATTCGTTTTATTTTAGCTAAAACTAGAAATTCCCTATAATTTTCCGTAAATGTGATTTACTTTATTTTAAATTTTATGATGATTTACTTTGTAGAAATAAAACAAATTGAGTGTTGGATTCATAATATCACATTTTGAACTTTATTTGGATTCTGTAATTGTCTCAACTGAATCGATCGCTTCGTGAATAAGCCAACTGTATCAATCCCCATTAATTTATATAATTCAATTTTTATACTTAACTGAAAGAAAAATATATCGACAGCAAATTACGATAGGAAACACACAGAGCACAATTTTAGAAACATAAACTTACATTGTTGCAAACAACACATAAAGGAAAATTGTTGGCTTGAGCGGAAAAAGGGAGAGAAGAAGGCGCACTAATAAAATTACAAGACGCAATCGTATCTGGTGGCGGACGGAAACGGTGAAAAAAGCATAATGACCCTGCAGGCTGGTCGGAGCTGGGGAGGAGAAACAAAACACCGACTTGCGGTGATAATTTATTAAATTATTGCTATTATTCCAATTTATCTGGAGCCGGCCGCGAATGTAAACTACACCGGCGCGCGGCTAATAACAACGACGCGGCATGTCGATTTGCGGTTTCATCTCTCGAAGAGAAAAAGAAAGACACAGACGCACACACTGTGCACAAGTATAATGAAGGGTCGCGTCCTCGGGGCTTTATTGCCCGAATAAACACGCGCAGCATCGAGAGAGCCAGAACCAAATTGCTGCGTTTGCTGCAGCAAAACCATGCCTGCCTGCCTGCACACTTTGGGCTAATCGACGAGCAGCACGGAAATAACGCGAAAGGAAAGGAACACAAAGATAGAAAGAGACACGAAATTGCTGCGTTGCGCGGCTAAAAACACACCCACGACGCCTCCAGATATCCGCATCGCAGCCGCATCCTCTCTCTAAAATACCAGGAATTAGATGAGTGTTGCTCTTGTTTCCAATCCAAGCAGAATGAATGAATGGATCTCGCGTTTTTTCTCAAAAGGTTCTCACACGAAACAAATTTTGATACAAACTGATTGTTCTCACAGAGATTTTTCAAGGCTGTCAAAACGCAATTTGAAAAGGTTGAATTCAGACTAAAGCCATTTTTTCTTGTAGTTAGTTAATTTTGATGGCGTTTTCTTAAAACTGAAACAGAATTTGCTTGAAAAGCCATTCATTCTAGCTGACTGATAACTTGTATTATTATTTTAACACGTATAATACCACTACTCGAGATATAGCTGCTCGAGTTCAGGTAATGAATTACACTCAATCTGTTGGTTTAACAGATGATAGTGAATGCACTCAATAAGGTTGAATTGCATTACAGTGTGTCCGGTTAAAATTAAATTTGGGAAAACTCTTGTTATTGATATTGAAAAAATAGCTGCTATGGCTGCTATTTTAATTGAACTAAATTTAAATATTTGATAGAATGCATGATAATAAAATTCAAAAAGGAATAAAAACTAGACCGATAACCTAAATTGTAAGATGTTAAATAGAACAGCAAGATTCCAAAAAAGAATAAATCAATGAGATGTTTGCCCAACTGAATAACCATCAACTTCATAATGTAACTATTTTTAGTGTGCTAATTGGGCCAAACGCAGCTTTTATTTATTATATTTATTGGAAATGCTCCAAGCTGGAAAACGATGAGAAACTCTCTTTTGCTTCCGTTTGTCTCTGGTTTCGACTGCAATGTTTACACGCATGCACACAAGCCGCGCGTCGTTTTATTGTTTTCCGCCGTTCCACGAAATTGGAAGACTCTATACATCAGCCCAATTACCACGACTCGTTGGCATCAATTAAAAAACTGGCGTTGTATACGCCTTTTCGAGTCTCGTTGGCTGCTCCAACAAACGTCCGCGCGTTGCCATTTACTTTTTCCACGCAGATAAGCTTGATGAAAAGTGCAATTAAAGATGTCACCGTGCGTGCTCTATAATCATCAAATTATTATAACGTTACAATAAATTGAAAATTGGCTTGATAACAGATGTGAGATGCTTTTTTTGTGGATTTTTTCCCTAAAATGTCAGGAAAGTTTAAATCTTACACGAGCTATATGCATATATGTTTTGATGAAGCGTATCGAATATGAATTTTAAAATGAATAGGAAAAATCATGTCAAAACACGTTATAGGAGATGAACAGGGTCCCTTGTTTTCACGTTTTTTCACAAAATATGTCAAAAACGATTTCAAATTTTGTAATCATGATACGATGTGTTGATTTTTGGAAAATATCATAAACCAGAAACATCCTGTTACCTGTGTTCATGTGTTTGAAATGGTTAGAAAGGGTTTCATAAAATTCCGCCATCATTATTATTGCAGAGCGGAATTTGCCATCGACACAAAATATTTACTTAAACCGAAATTTGAACCACACAAGCTCAATGATTTTTGAGACTATGGAGTACGAAAAAAATAAACAAATAAATAAATTTTTTCATTGAGCTAATCAGAAAAAGTTAATTAAAATTCCGCAGATTAGCATATTTACATTTGAGGAAACCATTTTACCTGGTGTTTTGCATAAGAAAGCCATACATTAAGGCACACAAGCTAATGTAAATTGCGTGCGATGAAATGTGGGCAGTCATGCCAGAGCACAAAAAGACAAAAACAAGCTGCCGCCGTCGAAATGGAATCATTAATCACACGCGAGAGCTGCAACATTTATCACAGTTCAATTAGAGCTCAAATTCTCTTCTGCTGCTGCTGCTCTTTCTTGGGTTTCTCGAGACCTGCACGCATAAATAGATTCTCAATCAGCGAGCGCGGCCCCTGATTATAATTATACACAGGCTGCCCGCGAGCACATTTTCAGCTCTTAAGCACTTAATCTGCTCTTCAAGCAGTAATTTACGAGCTATTGAATTTTCTCTTTAAAGTAAAATACATTCTTGTTGCAGGAGAAAAACCACTGGGATGGAAAATGTCATATTATTATTATTATTTAAATGCATCATATATATATATATATATATATATATATATATATATGCGTGTCACTTGTTTGGGTATTTGCTATAATAGTGCCTTAATTTTATTATTTCGATTTTGTAACATTTTGACTGTCATCCCAATATTATAGCTGGTATATATACTATTATTAAAATTTAACAAAGCTGGTGGAGTTGTGCCAAGCTTTTTACTGTACAGTTTTGAAAATTCAGGAGTGATTTTCAGAGTATCAAAACATCATATCTAAAATTTGTCACCCAAATACACTTCATTCCACTAGTACACATCATATACCTTAATTATTTCATGTCTTTTTCCTTCGAGTCTTTAAAAAAATTAGACAGGAGCATCTTGGACAATTTCTGTTATTTATTTTAGTCCAAAGAGTGTTTCGCCATTAAAAACGTTTACTTCTCTGCGCGTTATTGCTGCTGTCTTCGTTATTATCAAGAAATTTTAGAAAAAGGCAGCTTTACTTAAAAAATCCATCAATTTACTGATTTTTGCGTGACCCAAAATCTGCTTGTAGCAAGTCATAAATTGTTTGGAAGCAGTCGATGAGAAGCCTCGATAACAGATTTTCTCACTCCAGATGAATACCATTTACTGGAGGTGAGCAAAGTGTTAGAAGTGACTAGCCGTTTCCATTTTGAGCCCGAAACACAATGAAAGCGATAATGGGTGTCCTGTTTAGAGACATTAGACGCAAACGAGTGCCGCACGGGCAAGTAATTTCAAACAGTGGAGCGAGGATTTCCAATTAGGAGTCGCACAATGGGCCGTAATTGTTTTTCATGCGGCAGCAGCACAGAGCAAAAAGCGACGAAAAGCGATTAAACCCTTGGAGCAGAGAGATGATTCGCCGCTTTTCTCATAATTCAGCAGTCTGGTCGAAATTAGATTTGTTGTTCTCGTCCATTGTGCGTTTTTTGCCCTTAGGCAGCGAATTTGCGTGTAAACTATCGATTGCGGGAAAAAGGAGCTGGTGGAATTTGAGCAGCAATTAGCCACGGCGGAGGCAAAGGGTTTCTCGCCACACCGGATAATTCGATTTCAGGCGTGTTTCTCGACAATACGACGGCCATTGTTGCCGCTGAAAGCACTCATTTCACGCGCTATTGTTGACGCGGTGACTCGGCATGATCGGCAGCCAAATGGAACGTAAAAAGGTCTTTTATACTCCACTTGATACGCCATTATCGGCGCACAATACAGAAATTAAATTGTAATATCACAACGGCAGCTCTCAACGGCAGCGGCGGCGGCGGCAAAAGCAATTTCAAACAACCGCCTCGGAGAATTATTTTTAATAATTATCGTCAGCTGATTACAATGATTTTCCTGCTGTTGTTGTTTTCGCTGCTGCAGCAACCGACGTGTTTCTTAATTTTTCTTTGTACAACAACAGACACTCGCTTGTGGAAGCTGCTGACACGGCTCGATTTTTCCACCTGATAAACCATTCTCACAAGCAGCCGCTCGGCAAATGAGATTAGCAGACCGCACTCGCCCACAGACTGACTTTTTATTTTCACTCTCGACAAGATCAATTTCCTGGCAATTCAATTTCAACATTCATATAAATCAATCAGTTTCATTTGTCACGCAAATATCCTTCCACCAGGTTAATTTTACTGAAGAGATGCTCCGGAAAATGCTAAGTTAGAACAGGGCCAGAGATGACATTATATTAAAAAGAGTTTGTAATTTGGACGAAGGTATTTTTCTCTTTCATATTCTAAAACATTCCAAGCCATTTTATCAATTAAATTTGATAATTCCATGCATATTTAGCATCCTGTATATACGCCCCAGATAAAAATGATTTTCATGTGAATATTTTATTAGACACCAATACTGAGTACAACACGTGAAATTTGTCCTTTTACAAAATTTATAGAGATCGGCAAATCTTTTTATATTTAGCAGCTTGCAAATCTGCCCCTATCAATTACCTACCCTATTCTATTCAAATACCGCGAGAAAGTGCGTGAACAAATATATCATGGAATAATGAAATAATACTATTTTTACAATTGAGTAAATCAATATATTCTTCATCACAAAATTGGCATTTTCAATCGATTCTCGCTACTTGCTGGTTTGCACCTTTCCAACATGCGTGATTTGGCATCACGGGACGAATGTCTTAGCGTTTAAAAAAGTCGTCGGTGCGGATGCAAGTGGCCCTTCAGTGGGCTGGGTCCCTGTGCGGCCTGGTGCGCCCATGTTATCCGCCGTTCGCGGTGTTATTTGGGACTCGGGTTTCAGCATTCGTGCTATTACACGCCCTTCCCGGTCCTCGGACAGGAATAAAAAGCAAAATATATCTAGATGGAACGTTTGTTTGTCTTTACACATAAGGAAATGATAACCAATGGAAGGAGTGTCAAGTAAAAACATAACGATCTCTACAATGAGGAAGCCACCAGTTCTCAGTTGTCATTGCTGGTGTGCTGTAAAAATTGGGGTGGATATTTTGTTTTGTATACATCAAGAGAGTTTAAAATGCTTTATAAATTTTGTACTAATTTTATTTTAATTGGTTTTCAAACTCGGCCTTATGGACATGCGAACGTGCTCATTAGAAGCGAGAAACGCTGTGTACATTTTCTGTGACGACAAAATACCTCTGGTTTCATGCAAATCACGACCCAATTACTGAGCCAATTCAGGGAAAAGTAAGCTCCACTAATTGGAAAAGCGGAAATGGCTTGTGGGAAAATTTTGCCGCCGCGTATACGTGGGAACTATACCATGTTGCTGCGCAGCGCTGTCGCTTGATTTTATTATGACTATATAGGCATATGTCTCATTGGCGTGTCGATGGCCGTGCAAATACTCACATTTGTCGACGAGCAGTTTCCATAAATTTTGCACGAGCGTCACAAACACATTTTGCAACAACACATTACGCTGATAACATTTCCAAGCACAGCAGTACAATTAATTGAAAAATCTAAGTTTGGGCACGATAGTTTCTCTCCAAATTTAATGACAAAATCAAATTTTTCATTTCCTCTGTTTCAATAGTTTGCTGTTTGAATTTTGTACTTTCCTATCACAATTTAAAGCTCGAGAAATTAATTTCCATTAGTGCTGCGTTCTTATCTATTGAACAATTAATTTGATAAATGCTCCACCGTTTTCTTTTTTAAATTTGATAAGGAAGTGAATGTCCCCCACGATGGTTAACCATGAACCTAAAACCAACCTTATTTTTCCATAACCGACGTTTTTTTATCTTCGGCCATATACTTTGCTGTTTTAAACAAACAGTTCCATTAAATGACTGTTCGTCATTTTTACCATTGCATGATCTCGTTTAATTTTGTTAATCTTTATAAATCCTGTTAAACTAATCGAGTCCACAAATCGAAAAAAATGAGAGCTTAAGAGTATTTGTATTCCATGTATAAAGCAAATTTATGATTATGAAATACTATTTGCAAGAATTACTATTCCTTACTTTGTCCGATTTTCTCATAAGAAAATATGACATGGCAAAAATTATCCTATTCTCCTCTCGGGTGCCAGTATAATTTGTCCTAACACACATTGTCTTATAACGGAAAATGTCCTAAAATATACTGTCCTATAAGAAAATTTGAAATAATATCCTAACAAATATGTTCTAAGCCATGGCAAAATAATAATAATATACTGAAAAAAATGGGCAGTGCCATAAGGGCACAGACCGACAGTACTCAATCTTGCTCTGACCCAAAAAATCCTACACTGTAACTAAATAATCTCAATTTGACAAGGATAAAGCATGTCAAATTGACATTTACCGCTTGACATGCTTAAAGCTTGTCAGCGACATTGTGCTTTAGACTAGCTTAAGACTTGTCAACGACAGTTCTTGACTAGCTTAAGGCTTGTCAAAGCATCATGTCGCTGACATGCCTTAAGCATGTCAAGCGGTAAATGTCAATTTGACATGCTTTATCCTTGTCAAAAATGGTCGCTGACCAGCCTTAGGCTTGTCAAAGACGGTCGCTGACATGCTTTAAGCATGTCAAGCGGTAAATGTCAATTTGACATGCTTTATCCTTGTCAAAGATGGTCGCTGACCAGCCTTAGGCTTGTCAATTTGACACGCTTTATCCTTGTCACTGCTACGCTGGCCGCCGCACGCTGGCCGCCGTACGCTGGCCGCCGCACGCTGGCCGCCGCACGCTGGCCGCCGCACGCTGGCCGCCGCACGCTGGCCGCTGTGACCTACGCTTCCATAGCGCCCGCATTAACCCTATTTAAAATGGGTAAATTAGACTCTAGGAAAAAGCTTGTCAAATTGACAAGCTTTATCCTAGTCACTGCATGCTTGCTAGCCGCCCCGCCGCCGCCGCACGCTGGCCGCTGGCCGCCGCGACATACATACTGGCCTGCCAACCCGCCGCCGCTGCACGCTGGCCGCTGCCAATGCGGCCGCCTTCCCTGTACTTAAATTGTCAATTTGACAAGGAACAAACTTGTCAATTTGACAAGGAACAAACTTGTCAAATTGAGAAGCGTCATTTGCCGGCCTGCTGCCCCACCGCTCCCGGTACTGGCCGCCGCACGCTGGCCGCCACTGCTGCGGCCACCCCAATGCTCGCAGCCCCCGACCCAGTGCTGGCCGCCAACGCTGGCCCACCGCCCCCGCTAGTGGCCGACACCGCTGCGGCCGCCCCGCCACCCATCGCCCATGGTGCATGCTGGCCGCCACATTACAATATTACATTTATTTGCATTATATCGAATTACAAAATAAATCATATTTATGAAACATTGACGTCCTACCTCTTATATCTTAATCAAGCATCGCGCGGCTTTCACAACGAGCACCGCACATTCTCGCGCAGCCAAATTCTTCATGGTTTTCCGCTGTCGACCGTTGGGCTTCTCTTTCATCTGAGATTTGAAGTTCACGCGAGGTTGCCGTTTTCCTCACTTTGTCCCTTCCAATGTTACGCCTACTATATCGATACTAGCGCCACTGATGCTTTTGCCTCCTTTTCATCCTATGCTTTTCTAAATTGGATTGCTAGCCCGCTAACCCTATAGTGCCACAAGTTGAGTCATGTGTAGTTACAGAGTTGATTTCCTTTCCCCAATTTCTTCATTAGTTCTGAGCAATCCAATCAATTAAATTAATCATTTTTAATTAAAGAAAAGCTTTAGAAGCAGGATAGAACATGTCATTTTGACAAGTTTAAACCGCGTCATATCATTGACAAGTTTTATACATGTCATTTTGAGCAGGAAATTTTGACATGGATAAAACGTGTCGTTGAAACAAGTCTTAACCATGTCATCGCGTTTTGACAAGTTTTAAACTTGTCATTTTGAGTAGGATAATTTGACATGGATAAAACCTCTCGTTGCAACACGTTTCAAACATGTCATCGTGTTTTTGACAAGTTTTAACCTTGTCAATTTGACCAGGAAATTTTGACATGGTTAAAACCTCTCATCGCAACACTGTTTAAACATGTCAACGACCTTTGACAAGTTTTATGCATGTCATTTTGAGCAAGAAATCTTGACATGGATAAAACCTCTCATTGCAACACGTTTTAAACTTATCATCACGTTTTTGACACGTTTTAACCATGTCAATTTGATCAGGAAACTTTGACATGGTTAAAACCTCTCATCGCAACACGTTTTAAACATGTCACAGAACTTTGACTAGTTTTATCCTTGTCATGACAAGGGTAAAACTTGTCATCAGGTCGTTGACTAGTTTAATCCTTGTCGTGACAAGGATAAACCTTGTCAAATGTCGTTGACATGCTTTATCCATGTCAAATTGAGATTATTTAGTTACAGTGTAACGGAAAATGTCCTATAATGCCTTTATTTTGAACACTTTTTTACACTCCATATATTGCTATTTTTGTGATTTATATTTTAAATTTTTCCTCGAGATCTTTTTATTGTTACACACTTTAATGCGAGAAAATTCCTAAAATTCAAAGAAACCTAGGCAATAAGGTCAACAACAACTACAACTATACATAATTTAAAACTGATGCTTGTGTCGGATTTCAGCAAAAATTCTGTAAACCTTACTTTAATTTTATGCATTCCAATATCCAATTTAGTTCATGTTTAAATATCAAAGGGCTTTATTTGTGATGTTTAGGACATTTTCCGATTTTTTTTTATTTAGGATCTTATTCATTTTAGGACATTTTTTTTGGGGGGGGGACCTGTAGGGACGTTGTTTTCAGGACATGTTCGTTAGGACATTTTGCAATTTTTCGTTCAGACATCTCAACAATATCATGTTTTATATATATCGTTGTTTACACTCTCACATTCAGTAGGAACATTACAAAAATCTGTCAAATCTTACTTCAATTCAATGCAGTTCAATCTATTGATTTGTGTGATTTCGAGATTTATTAATCTAAGAATGCTTTAAATTTTTTGCTCTATCTCCCATAAACTTTAAAAATGTATCAATAAAATCTTTGCGAAGCGAAAATGTTCTATTGTCAAAATATTTAGATCTTTTTTCATTAAATAATTGTCAAATGCAACAGTTAAAAGATAACGAACATGACGAATAATTTTATCTTGTGGCAATCCTCCGTAATTAAGACTTTAATTTTGGCACTTGAGAAAACTGTGTGAGTTTAGCATAATGATACTAATATTGCATGACTGCAAATTACATAAACAATAGGCAAAAATTACACTCTCATTACCGCAGCTGAGACACGCAGAGCTTATCACGGCTTAACACGTAGTTAGCTCTCTGCTCAAGTCGATTAATTGTCATCATTTCCAGCACGCGCAAAATGAAACCTTATAATAATTAAGTGTAACGAGAGGCAATTGAGAAATAGCAGCCGAATTCCAGGAGTTGAACTTTACGCCGCGCATGCATCAGATGGAAACCAAACGGTGTGGAAACCAAAAGATGTGTGGCAAAGTGCAGAAAATGAAAAGAGACTCGCGCGGCTGGTTAATAAGCTCTCGCGAGAGGAGCATAACGATCTCTTGGGGCTTGTGCGCGAAAAAGAGACACACACATAATTGTGACCGAGTGCGCGAGAGCAGCCAGGCAATAAAATGCTTACGCGAGAACAATAATAAAATACTAATTCGCCGCGGCGCGGAGTGGCAGTGGCGTTGTTGCCGTCTTCATCGCGCGCGGAATTCGCGTCTTAAATGCCCAACTTCAATTGCAAATTCTGTGAAGAACTCGTGGTGCGTCTAAATAACTTAATTATTTTAATGAGGCTCGTTAATGGCCGCGAAATGCAATTAAAAATTCCTCCGTCTCGTCAGCCTAATGCTGCTGCTGTGCATGCGTGTACGTGTGTTTGATCATGGTCAAAAACACTTTGGGAAATTGTAAATAAAAAAGCAGGATAATTGACGACGCTGGGCAAAATTCTTTCTTTAAACATTCGCAGAATCTGAAGATGTTTGGCGCGAGATTAGAATGCCTTAATTTTCTCCTTGTCTCACCAAACTTTTTTTTTTGTAATTTAAAATTTGTGTTTCTGTTTTACATTTCTTTTTTACCTTTTTAAGAGGGAAAGAGGATGAAGGGTTCAATTCAATAAATGTATTTCCATTTATAAAATATATAATCATAGTTAACTAAAGCTTGAAAGATTATATAAAATCTATTACATATGTGCTAAGTTATAAAGTATATATATAGCTTTGGTAAACGTTTCTCACGGGTAATTTTAGCTTGTCAATTTTGAGCACAAGAAAATGACAAAAATTGCTTTACAAAGAGCATGCTGGTTTTATTTTACTGTGATTCCCCATGAATTGAAATTATTTTAGGCTATTGAATCAAAAGTGTTTCGGTTGCCACTTATTATCATTTTTAGCCGCCAATCCGACTGTACTTGTACTTGCAAAGCACCTCGCTGTGAGTTTTGGGGTATAACTTATACGCTTTTGGCTTTTGTAAGCCACGATAACGTAAAACACAGGGTCATGGATAATCTATATAAAGCAAAACAAAATCGTTTCTCTTTGTGACGCTATTTTTGTCATTTTACCTGCGCACAAAAATAGTACATTGAAAAGTTTACATATTTCCTTTAATAATTTGTATGAGTATATATGTGTTATAATATTGACCACGCAAAAATAACCTGTTGGCTTGCATTGTTAAGTGCATGCTTGGCGTTTAAGTACATAATAATATAAAGCTTCACGGAAAATTTGTGAAAAATCCTTTTCTACCTAATGTTGCAATGTGTAGTATTTAAAAATTAGGAAAATTAATTAATGGTTAATTGCCAAAATTAGGAAAAGGCTAATTATTTCCCAGGTTGCCATTTCAATTTTTGATAAAAAAAAATTGGCTTTAAAGACTAATCAAGAGGCAAGCAATGCTATATATATACTGTCTCCTTATTGAATATCATGATTTGTTTCGCCAGTAGGTAAATTTGCCTCACAGCTCGCAAACTATTAGATTAAGCGACGAGAGAGATCGAAATCAAGCAAAAAAATCATATAAACCACTATTAATTTTTCGAGAAATTCGGCAAAATGTGAAAATTAACTGTTTTAAATCCTGATTTCATTATTGCACATTGTATAGAGATAGTCTGTTGCAAAATTTTACACACAATAAACTCAATGAACTGCTTTCTACAGTCAGTAATGCTAAATATTTTTAATTCTTGGCTAGTAAACCTCAAGGTAGGTATACCAACCTTATATTTCGTGCACTTTTGCTATTATGAGAGAATGTTTATATATATAAAGGTCGAGTGCGGGCTGATATAATATATGCGCCTATACATTTTTTAATGTCTTGCATAGCAAGTAAAGAGTTCATTTGGATTTGGGAGGATTGCTTTTGGCAGTCCGATTCGCTACTTGCTGGTTTATACCTTCTCCAGCTTGCGTGAGTAAATTTTACGCGACGAAATGAGCAGTAAAATTATCTGCTCGTCCTTTACTGCGGGCTTCTTCAATGAGGTCTTTCACGAGTGGTTCGCTATTAGGGGTTGGCCCATGGAGAACAGACTAAAAGCAAATAAGCGCATCTTACTTTCAATAATCTTATTACTTAAATATTTTGCAACTGTCAAAATTAAAACAAAAAATTTTAAAAAAATGGACTATATTATCACAAAAAAAAGAAATGTGCACACAGGTTTAATTATTTAAAAAATTTGGATGGCTCTCACCTGTGTGGAAAATAAATTCTAGACGGTTAATCAAATAATTAACAGTGAAAATTCTACGTGGTAAAATTAAATATTTTAAAACTCTAATTTAAAAGAATCAATTTTTAAAATTTTAGTGACACTAAAATCTTGACGAGCGGAGGCACGAAGAAGTCAGATTTGTGGTGGCAGCGCATAATAAGCAGGAGTTATGCCCAAAAAGAAGCGCTGGCACCCCCCGGTCAGCGGGACCAATAATAAAAATGGTTATTTGGATAATAAAGTCCAATTAAGACACAACTTCATCTGATTGCAATTTATGGCTCGTCGGCAGGCCGTCGCCGCGTGCAATTAACCGCGCGTTGTAATTAATTAAGCAAACACGCCGCGGCCGGCTTTAATTGCGATCGGTGCGCGGCGGCGGCGATTGGTCCGGAGAACGCCCGCCCCGCGCTCAGGGGCGGGCCCACGCCCTCTGGGGTCCGGCGCAGGTACTCGCCGACCCTGACGCAGCGCGAGTCGTGCAGCCGACCTGACGTGAGTGCAAGAGCAGCCGCCGCCGCCGTTTCTGCCTCTCGCTGCGCCCGCTTCCTCTCGGCTTCAAAAAAACGACGACGGACAGCTGCTTTTTGCACCCGCAAGAAGGTGAGTGACAGTCCCACGGTCCCACGCGGACCCGGGCCCCGTCCGGGCCCCAGTTCAAGAGCGGCCAAGGCCGTCTCTACGACCTAATGAGTACGCGGAAGGTGATTAAGTGTAATTAGCCGCGGCGCGTTCAGGTGTGAGGAAATTCGACTCGCGCGCTTACGTACTCGGAAGAATCAAACTATATTTTCGCTTTTGCCGCATTTGCTGCTTTTCGTGGTATAGATCAGCTCGAAATTTGCTGCGGAGAAGTTTCGTTTCTCTTGCCAAATCCTGGAAACGTCGTTTGAGGCGGGGTTTCCGCGAAAAAAACGTCACGCCCCATTATTACATAAATTAGAAATTGTGCTCTTAGTTAATAATAACGTATTTTGTTTGTTGATACAGTTTGGCGGTTTGTTAGATATTCTCGGTCGATTTTAAGGTGCCAGGAAGTGAGATTCACTTTATTTTGTTTAGAAATTTTCCTTGAATCAAAATCCTGAAGAGAAATATGACTTGTCTAATTTTTCTTCGGATACGGTCATGTCTTAAACAAAGAAAAATTGTGTTTCTAATTCCTTGTTTCCAAATCAGCAAAAATGGGACCTCAATTTCCTCTCTCTTTCTACAGTTAATTTAAAAACCTGTGATTCACCAAGCTCTGAAGCTGGAGACCAAAAAAGCTTTAAAGGAAAAAGCCACAAGTGGCGGAAAAGCTGGTAAAATAATATTTTACATAATCCCTCTTATTCGCCTGATTGCGATTGAAATTAGAAAAATAAATAAATCATAGCTCTTAGAGTAATTTAATTTTATTCAAAGCTTAACAATTATAAACAAATATAAATTATTTAAATGATTCCCACTATGTATAATAATTGAATTGAACGATTTTAGATTTGTTTTTAATTATGTTATTTGTCTGATTCGAGTGCTAAATTCACAATTCGTCAAAATCATTTCGAAAATTTACATAAAGATCCAATTAGAACACAATAACTATCATAATTTTGGCAATTTCAAAATAGCACCATAGATTAACTATCACGATGTTCGTTGATAGTTTCATGTTTGACTTTTTGGTTCTAGAGCAGAATAGTTTGCTCATTTAATTATTGTCTCTTATTTATTGCCTGTCTGAGCGAAAAAGCACGCGAGCCGCGGGAGCAAATAATTGAAAGGCCCATTCGCACATACGAGCCTCACGCCGAAATTCTTGTAAAACGCTGCTGTGCCGATGAGTGTTTGGGTGTTGTGTGTATTCCACTATTAATAATGCATGGGCGCGCGTAATTGTTATATGGGCCGTAAATTCCACCGCTCGCCGGTCGTAAATCAACAGGTGCCCCTAATTCGCGTCTCCAAAACGCGCGGCGGACGCGCACAAGGAAGTTGATCGAGGGAAAGTTATAAATGTGATGTTAATCTCGCTTGACAAAATAAATCGTGATCCACATAATTATCATGTCAAGGGGACTAGCAAGTGAGCAATAATATTTTTCAGAAATATTTATATTTTTTTAAATGATATACCTAATATTTTAAAAGCAGAATTGAGTATTTGAAAGTTTCATTTACGGGTGACCTCAATTTCAATAGTATGCTGGTTAATTTAAATTTAAAGAAAACTGGATGGCTTGAGACAGTGTGGAAAATTAATTCTAGACGGTTAGCTAATAGTGGAGGAAAAATCATATAACATGTTCTTTCAATTCATAACCACATATGAGTATTAATAGCTGCTGAGAGTTCTGAATCAGAATTAATTTTTCAAACAGAGTAGATAGCCATTCAGTTTTTCTTAAATTTAAAAATTAAACCTGTGTGTGTATCTTACTTTGTCTTAAAATGTTAAAGTTTTCTTTGCTTAACCTTTTAGTAAAATAATCTTCATTCGGAATGCACGTGGAGTCTGTAATTTTGAGGAAATAAAATTGTGTATTACAAACCAGACTCAATATAGGTACATTATTGTCAAGAGAGTGACTTTTTTAATTTTATATAAAATAATTCTAATATATTTCGCATTTGAGAGGCAGAAAAAATCCCGAAAAAATTAAAATAATATTTCTACTTGTTTATGTCTTTCTATATTAAAAAATGGGAAATTATTGAATACATTAACAATTAACCGAGTGATGTTCATCATTGGTTGAAACATATCTTTCTAATTAATAGTGCAAAAGATATTTCTTTAGAGAGCATTTTTAATTGAACGCACGTCATTTCAATTTTGTGGAAAAGCCGCGCTCACCAGCATGAAAAGCGCAAAACGAGAACAAATGCATTGCTCGTGTGCCTCTTCCGTCGTCACGTAGTTTCACATGTTGCGGACAGGAAAAAGGAACCACCATATCTGTCGTTTTCCCATTATTTATATGAGTGTTGTGTTCTGTAGTTGCTAATGAAAAATTTCATTAAATACCAAATAAACTTTTCACCACTCGAGGCTCACTGGACAAGCATAAATCTGCTGAGCGAGCAACCTTTTCTCTGGTGGTGGCTGCTGGATATTCGGCCAATATAATTATGATTGGCAGCGTAATAATAGGTTTCTCTGACCGTGTGTGTAATTAATTGGTCAAATTTACGAGGCGAAAAATCTCGTTTGCTCCTCTCGCGCGCTCGAAAATGTACACAACCGGACGTGCAGCCACAGCGCCCGCCGCACTGCTCGTTTTGTCGCACAGTTTCGCTTGAGCAGGAATTTTTTTCGAAATGGCTTTCCAGCAGTGGAGAGGCCTTTCAAATAAAGATCATGTACCATCTCGTGGTCTCCGGGAGACTTTTGAACACTACTTTTCCTTGACGAAGGTCGTCTACCATTAATAGGCAAACTGATAAAAAGGTTACAAAATACGCTGAGACGCGCTCGTAAAGCATAAAATACTGCTTTTAGAGTGCATGCTTGTCCCTTTCACGCGCTAAGTAAATATTTTTTGGTTGTTTTACAGAACCAAACTTATTTAGTCAACACCTGAGACACAAAGAGTGATTCTTTGTTTTGTTTTAAAATTTTCTATTTCAGTGGTATTTTGGTTAACTAACTCGTTGTTAGGTAGAGAATAGTCACAGAAACGATTTTTTTCATAATTTCGAACATCAAGAGCCATCTTAGCCTCTTGAATTTAATGGAAGGATGAGAGTGATTAAAATTTTAATTTAACTTCATTTTTTATCCTTTTAGAGTGGCACCCTTACTAAAACTTCCTAGAAATTCAGATTTTTGCAAAATATTTCAAAAACAACCAAACAACTTTGTAATGTACGAATTCCTGAATGCTGGCTCATCTGTAATTTTAGGAGAGTTTTAGTACAATTTTTCTCTGGCAAAGCAATTATAATCGTTTCCAGGTAGAGCAAAAACGAAATGCAATTACTCCCATACCGCAAAAGGTGCAGTTATAATTTTTCTTCTGCCGCCGCGCGCGTCTGCGTGTGCGCTCACACCACATTTACATGAGATGCTGAATTTTCCCCGGCGAGCAAGCAAATCAAGCGGAAAATAAGTCTGGCCAAAACAATTTTCGCGACGCCCGTATTAATTCTGACGACGCACGCGGGGCCTTCGCCTACGCTGCATGTGGCGCTGTGACGTGAGTTCCACCTTCGCACTTACCATCCGCGTGCAAATTTCATTTAGGCGGCCAGTAATAGGCGGATTTTTCTAGTTAAACGTTACTTATCGCCTTTCAATAAATATACCCTTCCAGTTTTGCTATATTTACGAACACCACATTCAAAACCATTTCATGCGTTATAGTAGTTAAAATAAATAGCAAAAACTAGATGAATTTTTTATCTTGGATGGCATTGATTTCGTACTCCTCTGCGGTCTGCATTAAAAATGGCGTCTCGCAGAGCCAGCCAATTAAAAGATCGAGCAAATATGCACTCAACAGAAGATATATTTAAACTTTTTAAATAAGTATGTTACAATTCAAAATAAAGTTACATAATTTTCATAGCTTTTTAAAAATCTTTTGTCATTATTTTAGAACGTCTCACTTACTTATGTGGCTAAGAAGAAAGACAAGCCCCTTCTGATAATGAACTATATAAAAGGATTACACAAAATAATGTAAAAGCTTTATTTTTGTGAAAAATCCTTTTCCCCTTTGCTTGAAATACTATTCTAAAAATGAGGAAAAAGCTCAAAATTTCCCAGGTTGCCGCTTAAATTTTTGAGAAAATCAGTTCAAAAGTTTGCATGCTAATCAAGCGGCGAGCACACTTGCCTCTTTATTGGAAATCATGATTTTTTACAATAAAGCGAATTTTTCCTCCAAATTTGCAATCCATTGGATAGACCACAACGAGAGTAATTGAAGCAAAGCAAAAATATCAATGGAAAATCCGTTTAATTTTTCTAGAAATTTGACAAAGTTTAAATGAAATTGAAATTTAACTGTTCCTTGGTCCTTGACATTTTCGCACATAATAGAGATAAATTGTTGCTATGTATATAAATAGCAATAAATTAACTCAATGAACTACTTGCTATAGTCAACAATGCAAAACTTTCTTCATTTTTGGCCTGTAAAGCTCTACTTGAATCATGAGGAGACAGAGCTATTCTATAAATTTTCAATTTTTCAACTATAGTCAAATTTAAAAAAAAAATGTGTGATTTACCCTTCGTGTATTGGTTTCTTTCCTTCGTCTGTTCGATACCAAAATCATCAGTTATGAATGGCATTGCGACACAGTGAGGAGTCAATAGGGAGAGTGAAATGTCGCGGCGGGACTGTATAGCCGCCGCTGTCACAACAAATTACACAATCCACCACGCACACCACTTACGGACCTATAAAATATGAAATGAAATTTCCATCAGGTAGCTCGATGAGAAAAATAACATCTCGATGTTCATTCATCCGCGTGCGAGACTCGATTCATTCATAATTATTTCATCAGGGGCCCTTCACATTCACTTTGAGTCAGAAAATTTTGGTCTTTCGACCACAGTTTTTTCCTCGGGTGTCCGATTGAACCGTTCATTCAAGTCTCTCTGCTCTCGAACATTTTATTCTCCTAATTTGAGCTCATTAGAGCGCACACACGCGGTGCACCGCGCGCACTAATTAGTGACGGAGCGGCTAACTACTTATTAGGAAAACACCGTGTTCAAAATGGGAAATTAAAAAAATAATAATAGAATAAATAAAGCTGCTGCTGCCGCCGCCGCCGCGTGTAATAATGAGATTGCTGCTGCCGGAATTGGTCTTTTCCCTCTCTCTGGCCTTTTGCTGTGGCAGCTTTAATTAAAGGAGGCGGTCCAGCACGATAGATTGTTATTTCTAACCGTCCATACCTCGTCAAAAGCTGCTCCGCACACTGTAATTTTTGATTCATATTTTTTTTAATGAATTAAGGAGGAACCCCTGACCCGGTGCGACTTGTTGTTTAATCCCCGTGATCTGGCGTGAGTATACACATCAATCCAGCCGATAGCAATTATCAGCTTGATGGCATAAGCCAATCTAGAGCTGAACTGAGAACATTGTCACTCGTCAATAAAGGAAATTTGAAGTACAATCGAAACAACTGGTTGATAAGGATGCAAATTGGGTGTTTTCATGAGAGATTTGATATCGTCTGCAATTTTCAAATCGGGTTTTCTGACTTTTTATGTGTTGTTTGGGTCATATAGTGGTGTCATATTATCCAAATTTCGCGAGAAAAATCGAAGTATCTCTCCCAGAAAACCAATGCAAAATTTTTAGAAACGGGCTCGCCTGAGTTAAAAAATTGTATCTAATAAAGGAACCTTAAATTTGGTATCAAAAGATGTCATATTAAATGGCCGTCGCCCATTTATTGTACTTTCTCATTTTTTTAATATTCGAATTTTTCAAATTTGAGGAATAATTGAATTTATTCCCAATTTATTTCCAATGCCCAAAATAGTTTTCATCTTAAATTTGTTTTTCTTGCATAGGAAAAAATTTCGCCCCAAGCGTGTTTCGTGTCTAGAAAATGTTTAGATGAACCAGTTTTTGAGGTACTTTGAGGGTCAAACTTTGAAATATCGGCATTTTCTGTTTTCGGTGAATAGTGAGAAATTAGAAATCGCACGACCAGATTGTTTTGACGCAGGGACAAGACCATCAAAACAGATTTTAGTATTATAGCCCAGGCGTCAGGGTGGTTTCTGGACACAAAAATATAAACAAGGAAAGTCTTTATAAAAAATAGCACCAATATTATGTACACTATTTTAATATATTTTTATTTTTATTTTTAATTTAATACATAATACAAATTTAAAACATAAACACCACAAATATGGGTAATCTTTTTTTAAAAGTTAGCAATGAATGTGCATTGAGAACGCCACTGCATTGTCAGTACTTTTAACCGATAGATCTTGCTAATTAAAATGTTAAGGTACCCAAGCCAAATTAGATATTTAGATTTTTCTCGCGTTTCGTCTGAATTTTGTATTCGAATCCTGAAGTGTCATTATCAACATCCACAGTCTATATTAAAATTTTCCAAATTGATACAAAATATAGTGTCGTCAAAATATTACTGCATGAAATAAACTAAACAAGTTTGAAAAGCATTATTTCTATCCACTGGGACACATTCAATTAAAGTGCTTTTAATCGCTTTCTAATCTGCCTGTGCCATCACCGATGAAACGCTAATTGAGGGCGATCAAAATATTTAATTAACAGTCACAGCAATTAGGAGAGGAAGAGGCGCTTTTTGCAGGCGGCGGAAGTGCGCGCGTCTTCCCGCTCGTAATGTGTGTTTAGCTAATAGCGAGTCTGCTTGCCTGTAAATTAAATTTTATCTGGCGGCAGCCTGCATAGTTCGCTCGACTCCTCCGACTCTCCTTTGTACATTACATTTCAGCGGCTCCACGCGGCGCGCAGGTGCACGCTTATCACACTCGTCGCCGCCGCCGTCGACATTGCCTCGCGTTTTAATTACCCTTAATTGCGAAATAATAGCTAACAGATTTTCGGCCCGCTCGGAAATTCGTCCGTCCGCTGCGGGTTGGTCACGTAAAAGCAGGCCTAGACCGCCTGGGAATATTAAGGAAGGTGCTGCTGGCGCCCTGATTTTGAATAATGACACTGCTGCGTTGGTGCGAGCCGTAATTGATTTTTAATTACGTTAGCCGGGAAATATAAAATTGATTTATTGCTTCCAGGACGCTTTTTTTTATCAATTTTCCAGTAATAAAATGTACACAGAGTGATTTTTCGCTCTTCCTCTTCATATCTCCATCTAAATTACTTTTTGAACGCTTTTGAAGTGGGTTTCATTATTTTGTCCCTGTTCCAACCACCTGTTTTTGTACTAAATAAATAATTATTAAAATCAAGAATGTATGAAACTCGTTCTTGCAAAAGAATATTGATATAATGAAGTGTCATGGTAGATTTTTATAGTCAATTAAAAAAAATTACTGTTAGAAGAATTAAAGGCAGCTTGCTCGTTGTAATCAAATTTGTGCAAAGTAAAATTTTCTAGACCATCAAATTTTAAAAACATTGATACACATACAGAACGCTGCGCCTTTATTCATCTTGAGGAGAGAAAAGTCTTCTTTCGCGAAAACACTCTAGATAAAATATAGAAAATTTTAGCATATTTCTGCTCGCTCGGCCGGAGGATCAAGGAAGACTGGAGAGGCGGGAAAAGGATCGCTCCGAAAAAGAGCGCGGCGTACACGCCGGGTGACATGTGTATTAGGAATTTCAATTTAATCGAGTTAAAGTGCTGTCCCTGGTTGTAGACAAGCGAATTGAAAGGCCGCGCGGCCGATAAGGTGGCGGCGGCGGCGACCAGTTTATATTATTATATGGATTCGGGTCCCCCTCCATCACGGGCCTGGTCGCCAAAACGCTTCCTGCATTCGGAGTAGAATCCGAAAGAGCTGAAATCACAACCTGATTATTAGTGGCGACGCCACTCTGTAGATACAATAAATAATTTTGATCATTAGCCTTCAATTCTTATTCGTCGTTAATTCTTTCTCAAATAGCCCTACTTTGAATTTCAAAGAACCGTGATTGATTCTCATAAAAATGAAGTAATATATTTCGAAGGTGGCCCGTTTGAGAGAGGGCCCCGACCGGTGCGGTTCATAATATGCGCGCTGGCCGATAAGCTAATGTGGCCGACGCCAGCCTCCTCCATTAGCCGCGTGATTAATCAAAACTCACACTCTGGCCGTGTGTCACCTGCAGGCTCGATGGGAGTGGAGCGGCCCTCTGCCTCGGCCGGCGGCGGCTCCGACACGGACGACACGGATGACAAGGCCGGCGCCGACCACGGCGCCGACTTTCCAAGCACCAAGCGCAAGCAGCGCCGCTACAGGACCACCTTCACTAGCTTCCAGCTCGAGGAGCTCGAGAAAGCATTCGCACGCACCCACTACCCTGATGTCTTCACCAGGTAAATACCACTTTCTGCACTCCAAATAGGGCTATTTTTTATTTTAAATTGGTTTAAGCCAAAATTAATGTAACTGATTTTCTAATTTAAATGAAAAGTTTCAAGACGACAATTATACAATCTTTATAAACTCGTTAACATTTTTCTAGTAAATTTAAACCGAAACAAAGTTTTGAAACATGCTTTGTAAAGCTTCGTGCTCGTTGTTACAAACATAATTATGATTTGAAGTCCGTCGCCTAATACTGTTGATCCGAAGCAACCCAAATGTTTTAAGGCAAACTCGGTAACAAATTAGATTGTTGTCGTTTGGTTGTAATTCGTGTTCTGTTTGCGTAAAATGTTTTTTTTTCTTATTAATGGAAAACAAACATAGATTAGAACACAAGTTCGTGATGTGGATGTCGTTGATTTAGAATAATTTAATTGAAGCTGTCGTCAGAGATGATAAGAAAAATAATAATTACTTGAGAGTGCAGGTTTTATATTTTCGAGCGCCGCGTGGAGTTGTTTGTGTCCATTAATTCGCTTATCGTGTTAAAATTAATTAAGCACTCCGGCTCTCAACAAGTCACGCTTTTTATCTCGATTTGCAGCTCATTTTCCCTTTTAATTCGATTACCGGCCCAGATAAAATTTCAAAGAAAACGCGGCAGTAATTTCTGTCTTACTTAGAAAAGTGCAACTTTGTTGTGTAATTTCTCAATTAATTTGCAATAATTATCCATGCGGCTGCGACGCTCGAATGCTTGTGTGCGCGCGTGTTGTCCGCAGTTCTTTGTTCTCGCGTGGCTTTGCCAAAAGTCTCATACAAAGAAGCAGCAGTGAAGGTCCCGTGCAGTGGCGGAACGTTTGATCTTTTCGTCGCCTCTCGCGCATTTTTAAGTGCTCGTTTTATTAACTCGGCCGCTCTCGGCCGCCGGTAATTTGCTACATTTCATGACTTCATTATCAAATTTGCGCCGCAGTTAATCTGTCAACCCGTGGAGCAGACTGATTTTTATTTCCCTCTGCTGACCGTTGCCGTGACTCACTCTCTCGCGGGAGGAAGTCAAAATGCTCCAAAAGCAGGAAATTCCGCGATCGGCGAGCTAGTGACTCGAGATCCGCCACTGGCGCGACCAGTAGAGCCGCGGCCAAATGCTTTTTCTCTTTTGTGGTTCCTAGAAGCGAAAACCACAGCAGCAGCCTACCTTTGTCTCAGCACCGAATCTATGGGAAAGATGTTATTTTATTTCGAAACGAGTAAAAGTGAATCATGTATAATATAATTTCATCAGCACGCAATATTTGGCGGTATTTTACTGCAAAAAGGGATCAGGTTTTTTTTAATTTTCGGAGACTTTATACGGCTGCTCGTGCGGATATTTTTTCTAGGTTCGCAGCCATGATGTGCAATAAACTGCTTTTTGTGACTATAAATCCTTACTAATAGGAAACCATCGACGCGCGGACAGGAAAAGCACGGGCTGATTAATAATTTAAAGTATATATGTTCTTGGAGGTCGCAATTAATTGATAACAAAGATTATCTTCTTGTCTTTAAGCATCATACTTGTAGTAATTTAAATTTAATTGACTCTCACAAGCACTCAGCAGAGATAACTGAAGTAATGAATGACTGCAAGTCTATTTATATATGTATATATATATATTATTTTACAACCCATTTTTCTGGAAAAAAAATATTTGAACATTTTTCCACTGCTGACATACTAGCCTATTATCACGCCAGACAAATCTTCCACATGTGACGCTAACAACACTTCCACGAAACAATGAAATCTTCAAAGCAAAAATGCAAATCGGTGCTGCGCGGAAACACGTAAATCTGGTGCCTCCGTTGGCGTTTTCACGCCGAACCGCGCAATAATTAACACAAAATCTAATTACCGCGCCGCGCTCGCCTGCGTGTGTTTATAAATTTTACAACTGCAGCAGCAGAGAGCGCGTATAGACGAGAGCTTCTTTGAGAAGTTTCCTGTCATCGTGGCGGCGTGCAATTAGCCGCAAAATCACGGACCTGTATTTCCAGTGCGTGTGTTTATAGCGGAAAAAGACGCAGCAGCAGCAGCAGAGCAGTCCACTTTTCGGCGGCGCGGATTTCATTAAAAAGACGCCCGGGCTCGCATATTATGGAAATATTAATTGGATAACCGGTTCGGCTTTATTATTTTGTCACTGATTGCCTTTAATTACCGGCGTATCACATTAACATGGGCGATAAAAATCAAATTAACCGGCGGAATAATTTGTCTGAGCCTGCTGCACGGAGGAAAAGAGCAGATAAGATACGCACGCGGAGAGCAGGGCCTGCCTACGAAAATTCATATATATTGCCGTGTTGAGTGAGCGCGGAGATGGAAAAAATCAACATGCTTGCAGCGGGGTCGTAATTCAATTTGCATTGTAATGAGGCAGCGCGGCGGTTAATTAATTTTTAAATTACCGCCGCGCTCGTTTTCTCTCTCTCTCTCTTTCTCTCCGCGTGTTGATACACGTCCGAAAAACGCTGATGACGCGCGCGCAAGGTCACTCGAATTAGCCTCCCCGCGCGTATCTTTTGATTGATCGCCGCTGATCCAATTAACAATTTCATTATGTGTGTTGCAGAGAGGAGCTGGCGATGAAGATCGGCCTTACCGAGGCCCGCATCCAGGTGAGTGTCTTTCCTCTCAAACTGCACCCTCACGCAGCTCAAAGGTCGAAACACCGAGCACGCGTGCGAAATGAAGAATTGAATCCCTCTTTTATCCTTACTCCCTCCAAATGAACGGACTGTGATTGAGCTATCATGCAATAAATTTCAATAATGTTTATTAAAAAGCTTTTTCGATAAACGTTTTATTTAGCTGGCTAAATGTCTTTATAAAAGATCAATAAAATCTTATTTGATCTATATGATGGGCTTAAAACTGGAAAAATACTGGCCATAATCAGATTTATATTTGAGTAACAATAGCTCATTTTTTTACAAGAAACAATATAAAAATGAATTTCGAATGCTTATTTTCTAGGCCTTCAAGGTTGGTATACACCAGTGAGCACGTTTATTGTGAGACCGAATACATTGTTCAAACATTTGTCCACCGTAAGAGGGTGGAAGTCAGGGAAATTTTTAAACTTGGGGCCTGTAAGGAGGGTTGCCATAAAAGCATTGCACTTGCCACAACCCAGGAAAATTAAAAAGTTTGATTTTTCTGCTAACAGAAAAAAAATATTTTTGATTAAGTCAAATTCTATGAAAATTCTTCACCGAAAAAATAATCCGTGATTGGCTTGCACATCCCTCTACTAATCCAGACTTTGGAGTGCAATGCCCTTTATCAGGTTTTAGTGAGACAGACACATAAGAGGCAAAACTATTTTTTTATATCTATTTGCCCCTTTTATTTATGGTCCTGAAAATCGAAAGTTGGTTACGGCGAGACACCCCATCGGCGGTGCCTAAATCCTAGTTGTGTCGGCATTTTTGCCGAGGTGGGTACCACTCACTCATGCATTCGTTGGTGCGGCTGGCTCGCTTGCTCGCTCGCTCAGCACTCACTCAGCGCGCAGTCAGTCACCGGTGATAAGGCTAATAGCTTTTTGACGCTTTTAAGCCGCTTCTACGCGCGCCCCGTTCGTCCTCTCTCTGGCGGCGGCCGTCGCGCGAAAGCAAAAGGCTAAAAGCTGCAGCCGGCGCACCACTCTCTCGCGGGGCTCCCATAGAGTTCCTTTTTCCCTCCTTTCCGCGAACACGGCCATAATTGAATTAACACACGCCTCGGTAATTATACGGCAGCACCGAGACACACACGGCCTGCAGCTCTCGCAATTATTTTATACCGCCGACGAAACCAACACGCCGCGCAATTTCATTCTCGCGCCTATTTGGACCGGGGCCTCCCGCGGGATCAAATCGTTGTTGCACGCAACTAAAGTAATGATAGTAGCAAGAAACGATTTTTCACGTTTGGCACATTCTCTCAATTTTGTCAGACGCTCTACAAGTAAAAATTTTAAAAATAATTATTTTTCCCTATTTCGTTCGTTCTGTTTGCCAAATTCTTGCTTAATTATTTAATATTTTGAAGATCAACTATCACAAAATTACACAAAAGCATAATAATAAAATTCTGAAAGTATTGAAGAACACAGATCCAGTGCATTTCCCCATATTTCCACGGAAGGGTCCTGCGCTCAACTAGTTTCGGCTACAGGTTGCAGCCCTAATTCCTGAGCTTCCTTACCCTTATTAGTATAGGGTTGTGGATAACTCTGATAAGAGGAATTAGGGATGCGACCTGTAGCCGAAACTAGCAGAGAAAGACATTACTGTAGAATTGTGGAAAAATAAACAGCGTACTGCACACCAAGGAAGCTGCTCCTAATTTCACCTGAAAATCATAAAAGCCTCGAGTGCATCTGCCTTCATAGGGATTATTTTACCAACTAAGATGCAGTAAAATTAAAAAAAATAGCTTATGTATTAATTAATAGACGCATTTTATTTTAAATTAAATTATCAGGAAAAATGAGTAGCAATTTAAAATGGACCAATTTTTATATTATTATCATTTGTTGTCAGATGACATTGAATGCGGCTTCCTTGGTGTGTAGTGTTGAGCTGTATATTTTCCATAATTCTACAGAAAGGTCCTGCTCTAGTTTCGGCTACTGGTTGCAGCGCCCTAATTCATGTAATCCCTGTCCCGTCTGGGGGCTGAGGATAGCTTTCGCCGAAATGAAATATTGATGAAAGCATTTTATGAAATGATATTTTTATTTATTCAGTATGATTGGAGTAAAACAATTCTTTATAAGATATAAAATTAAATCGCTGATTGTTTGTTTGTATGTGTGTTGGCAGGTGTGGTTCCAGAATCGGCGGGCTAAGTGGCGCAAGCAGGAGAAGGTGGGCCCCCAGGCGCACCCTTACAACCCCTACCCGCCGTCCGGCTCCCCAGGTCTTCTGCCGGCCTCAATGCCGACCCCATCGGCCGCCTCATCGGCCGCCGCCACGCAAGGTGAGTCGTCGCTATCATTCTTTATTTACAGTTTCGCACCAAGGCACCGTGACAACTGCACTATCTCGATTTTTTTTTGCAATTATGACGTCTGCCGCGGCGCTCGAGCGATCTGCGGTTGTGATACTCGCAAGCGGCTCGTTGCTTTCTTGCCGATTTCATGCCTATTCCGAGCAAATTACTACTTTTATCGCGAGAGCGATCGGTGTCAAAATTATTCTAAGCCTCTGAATCATTTTTTCAGTTAATTCTTAGAACTATTGTGCTAATTGTGACATCGCTTTTATTCCACCTCAAGAATCAAAAGTGGGGAGATAGGCAAAAATTCAAAATTTTGTGCGTTTAACGGGTCATTGTTTCCGCACGTTGAGATGAAAGAATATTTTAACGACTAAAAAGATCAACCACATTCGATTTACCAGCTTAATTAATCAAACTATTCGTTGAGCTACCCTCAGACAATGATGCAATTAATGAGCAGCCGGTGACTTGCACATTGTTTTATATTTTGTGAGGAAAACGAAGCGCACCCTCTTCACTTCTAATTAGCTTTCGATCCCCTGCCGCAGCCAGCGAGTGGTTGTTTGCTTGTTTGGCGAAAACACAAATCCAATTAGGAAAGGCACACACACACACACGAGGAGTAAAATACGTGCGTTGATTGTTGCAGTGGCCGGACCGTCGATGCCGGCGGCGCCGTTCCCCCCTCCGGGCCTCCTCCTGCCGCCCTTGCTGAGGAAACCCTTTGTGCAGGATGCGTCGCCGCCTTTTCTTCCTACAGGTGAGTTTCCTAATGTAATAACGATCGCATTTCGTGACTTGAACCGCAGAGCGCATTGTGTGCGCGTCCTTGTTGCACCCTACAAGCGATAATTGCCCTATGCGATTGAACGTCATCCAAATTTTATATATTTGTGGACCATTTATATTGAGTATGCCTTTTCTGCTCCTTTCCCTTTGAAACGGTTGAAGACATTGTGACCATCTCTGATAATTTCTGAAAATTTAATTAGTTAGCAGTGAAATTTCGCAGCATTCTATACCACTTTGGTACTTCAAAGATTCTCGCGTCTTGCGTGTCTCAAATAAAATATCATGTGGCTAGTTTCTTGTTGAATTGAGATGCACACCTTTGGTTTGTTTCCGCGTTCGGAGTGCAACAAAAATCCTATTCGTTTCACATTTGTATACCTGAGCAGAGTGTGTGCCTGATGCCGCCGACAAAATTACTACAAAACAAAAGCGCCCTCGACAGTTGCGTAATCTAAAATATAATTGAGACGAACTATAATTTGATTACGGAAATGGGTTCTGAACGCGCGCGCGGCCCAACCTCTCCGAAAATTATCTTTCATTTCTCGAGAGAGACTAATTTGACTAATGTGCACATGCCGTCATGGAAAGAAATTGTATCTGGAGATGCTTTTGTCCGCGCTTGATTGGAACCTAATTGGAACAAAACATTGATATCGTGGCTCTCCCTTTTGCATTTTCTTATCGAAGTCGGCTGTAATTTCATCAAATTATACGCGTATGGAAATGAGAAAATAAGCGTTTATCATTTCTGTGAGGAAAGTCGTAATTTTTTATCGGGAGCTCATTAAACACATTAAAAACAGTGAGCTGGAGTTTTCCCCGCTATTTCACCTTTTTATCAAAAGCCAAGGGGTCGAAGGAGGTCGTCCTTTTGCAGTTTTGCTAAACATTAAAGACAATTTTTAAGTCTGCGCGTACGGTGTGGATGCGTGCGTTTTTTCCAGCATTGAAATCTCTGATTAATTTTACTTTGTTTGAGGAATGAGGAATTTGGTGAATAGTGGACAACTTTTATTTGCCCAACAAAATGAATTAACTTTTTAGGGACACTGTGAATAAAATTCCGACGAAACCACATGCTATTTAAAATTAAAATTTTTATTTTAAGTTTAGCGTTTGTTTATATTCCAACCAATGAAAAATTTCCAGGCACAAAGCCCTTTTCTTATCATTTTTGAGGAGGAAGAAAAGCTAAATATTTATAAAAGCAGTAAAAACGTGGTAGCTAATAATAGATTAAAAAAATATGTTTTTTAGATTCCCTCTAAAGGTTTAAAAATCCATTCCAGTCTCGAAATATTTTAGTCAAAATCCAATAATGCTTTTTTACTTTTTAAAATTATCGATATTTAAATATGTGGCTGATTAGTGATTATGCATGCAAAATCCAAATCGATGAATTGCATAATTTTGTGTGCTTGTGCGCGTGTTGGTTTGTTCGCAGGCGGGCACCACCACCACCGGTTCCTGTCGTCGGCGCTGGCCGCTGCCCTGCTGCCCGTTTACCTGCCGCACCACCACTTCTCCCGGGGTCCGCCGATGCTGCCGCCGATGGTGGGACCTCCGGGCGGCAGCGGAGCCGGTGGCGGCGTCGGCAGCGGCGCCGGCAGCCGCGAGACGCCGCCGCCCGAGGAGGAGCTGGACCGGCGCTCATCCAGCATCGCGGCGCTGCGCCTCAAAGCGCGCGAACACGAGCTCAAACTGCGCGACCTGGACCTCAGCAGTTAACCAAAGACTCGGCCCTTCCGTCCGCCAGAGTGTGCTTCCTTTGCCCAGAGTGTTAAATTTCGAGTGCGCGCAACCTGCTTTGCCGAAAATTTTAACAAGCCTACGCTGCAGCCCAGCGACATTTGCCTCAATGCATATGATATGTTGTATATTTTTAATACCACTACTTGCATTTTATTTGCATGCAGCTGTGCCCAAATAAATTTGCAAAATGATGATATGAACAAAAAACGAAGTCTTTGATTGATTCAAGATAAAAAATAAATGGCTAAAAAATCAGTCAGATCTACAAATTTTTATTGCAATATTATAAAAGTGCCAGGCACAAGTCTTTTAAATTATTTTTCTAACTTTGACACGGAATAATAAGTGCAGCTTGTTAGAAAATATGTAGGAATCAACTTTAGCTTGTATAGGTCACAAATTTTTTGAACAACTGAAAGTCTATCATTTCTATTAGTTTCAAAAGTGCTTTTCACTATAGTTTACGTGCGGCCTAGCGCAAAATACACGTTAATTGACATTTTCTTTGCCATGCTACAATTCTTTACAACTTGCAAAATGACAATGTCATTTCTAAAAGAGAGTCCTGTTCAAAAATCTTCAAATTAAAAAACAATCAGTAATCGTGATAGAGAAGTTAACCAAATATTCGGATGTAATTACTGTGCAAAAAACTTTTAGACAACAACTTAACAGTTTTAAAAGTCAAGATAATTCTGTTTTGATAGAGTTTTAATCTAAAAATAATCTAGGAACAACTATTCAACTTCTTCAAATTAAATCATCAATTTGTTTAAAAGTTGTGTCAATTATTGTCTGCTCTCTCTTTCGTTATTGATTCAACGCGTTTAAAAAAATTATTTCATGATTTCTTGGTTAAAGCTAACATAAATTTTTACGATCAGTAAATTGGTTTTCCTATTCTACCAACTGAATAGATCTTAACATGCGCCCAAAGGTGTTACATAATTTGGCGACATATATTTTGAGTTGCTTTTAATAAATATACTGCGATCAAAATGACGTTAGTATTACTGATTATGACAGTTAAAAGTAAATTAATTCTGACTAATTTTGTTTCAAATAATAAAAACCGTGTTATTACGTCAAAATTTACGGTGGCCAATAATGCGAAACAGGCCGTTTTTTAAAAGGACAAGGTTGGCGCAGTTTCCGATATTAAATAAATGGTATAATTACGACACAGAGAGGATTTGTGTTTGTTTGCTCCCTGCTTTGATATTTCTCCGTCCGTTTCTGACTCTGACTGACTGAGTAATTAAATAATAAGCCGCGCGCACTTTTCTGCGTGCGTTTTTGCCGTCGCGCTTTCCTCGGAACGCGGCCCACTTTGGAGTTTCCACGAAAATTAAAACCCGCCGCCGCCGCCGCATTCCGATGACGAGTCTGCCAGTTTTTGCGCGCACCACCGAGCAGAGCAATATGGGGCTCGCATATTGAGCAGCTTCTCGCGAATTGACTCGTTTTAATTATCGTCGTCGTTTCCACGGACGGACCGACGGACGGACGGACGGACCCCCTGACCCTGGGCCCGCCCCACGCGCTAATGGGATCCGTCACTCACTCGGCACTCACTCGCGGCCGCCCGCTTTTGGCTTTTCTTAATTCAATTAGCCGCCTCCAAATCCGCTTGAAACTCGTCAACACTCGCAACGCACGTTTCGCAATTGCCTTTCTCGCGGAATAGAGTTGTAAAATTTTGCCTCGCTAAATTAAAGAATTAACCTTGAGGAATTCTCGTCCCTTTGTCTCCCTCTTTTTCGTCATTCGTAGAATGCTTTGGATGATGAATATGGGAAAGTTAGCTTTTGCATCATAAAACAAATAGCAATTATTATGCTTATGTATGCTTCATTGCTGCGGCACATGTAGTCGAAGAGCTCTTAAGAGGTCGTAGCAGAATGATAAAATATCATTTTAGAGTAAAAATTTCGTTGACAACAGCGTTGACAACTTGACTGCTTGCAGCATGGTAAAAAAATGTATTAGGCTTTCTTTGGGATTTTTCACTTTCGGATGTGTAGAAAAGACATATTATTGTCAAATTTCAGGAACTAGTAATTCACGTGAGAGAAGGAAGAGGAACTCTCCCACAGATATCATTTTTAATGTTTATTTTAATTATTTTAACTAATGGCTAATCTGTTGATTTATGCGAGATGTTTAGGGTTTAGTTTTTGCAGCTTAAAGTCTTTTCCATATTTTACGAACCCACTGTTTGAAAAACCAAGTGCTTAAAATTTTAATGTTTGCCTGCGTTCTGCAACACAGCACAAACTTTAAAAAAAAATCAAATTAAAAATACAATTTAAAGCATGATGCAACTCGTTTAAAAAAATTGCTATTACATTGCAAGTGTTCCGCTCAAATCGAACAAATTTTCAGAAAAAAACCAAGCTGGGAACTACTGTTTTTCACATTCATTCATTCATTTTTAGCAAAAAATCATGCAATATGGAGATAGTGTTCAGAAAGGGTTTTCGTTCCTGTCTTGTCTTTTTTTTGCAAAGAAACAAATTCTGAACTTTCCTTTCTTCTGATTTTAATTTATTTAAGTCGTCAAAGTCGAGTGGTTAAAGCGACTCAGTTGGCTGATGCCTGAAAATTGAATCACCGTTTGATTTCCTGAAGAACGTTTTGCAATAAAAAGAAGCGTATATCTCTTATAAGAGTTCAAAATGTGCTGAAAATAAGATATTTTCAACATATTTTGAACCTTAATTTTACAGTAGGATGTAACGACTTTAAAGAGTGTGATCCTTGATCCTGAATTACGCAGCAACTTGTTCTGAGAAAAAACGATTTCTCCTCCCCTTCCAATTATTAATCGAAGTGTAGATAAAAATCGAAACATCTTTTGTAAACTAATTGGATTTGCGCTCTGCGGCCGTTTATGACTGGGAACTTTTTTCCAGCACCGACTCAATTAAGATGGTTAATTTCGAGTGGCGTCGATTAAAAATTAATAACCGCACCGCTCGCGGATTACACCCCGTTATCGGCCGAGATTAGAACGGACCAAAAATGGACATTTCCCTTTCGCTGGCTGGCGCGCAGGGTCGGGCCTTCGCCGCCGGTAGCTAATTAGATTTCGGCGCTGTAATTACCGCGCTCAGCCTGAAAAACATTAGCTGCTCTCGACCCTTTAATCGCTTTTCGATGCTGCTGAGTCACGGCCTAATGAAAAACAGCAGCAGCAGCCATTTGCGCGCGCATAATTAAAAAAAGAGCGCTCAGGCCCCCCGCCGGCTCCGTTGGGCTCGGACGGGCCCCTATATGTAGGTATGTTGTGTGTGTGTCACAGCGGCGCCAACAGACGAGGGCCCCTCGCCACTTTTAATTGTCGGCGCAGCGTGCGGCCGGCCGACTAATGAAAAAGGACAATAAATTAAGCAAACGAGTCGAAAAGGCAGTCACCGAGCAAACGCAATCAAGCCGCAAACAATTAGACTGTCGTCATTAGGCCCAAGCGGATCGGATACTATAGCCGAGGCCAAAATATTTTTACTCTTTTAGCTTTTCACTTCTTTCTTAATAAGCGAATTGCGGCTAAATAGTAATAATAATGAATTTAATTTTACGCCAAACACTAAAATACGATGTGATACAATAAAGGTTTCCATCGTAATGCTGCTGCTTCCCTATAGCTCCTTGTCTTTGCATTTTGCAATTGATAAATATTGATATTTTTTCTTGCTTGAAATTTCTTTAAAAGAAAAATTAGCTCACTTGCCATTTTCTGTATTATACGCTAAAAAAGTGACCAATTACACAAAAATTTTAATTTGTTGAATGATGTTCGATTTTAATGAGGATTGTTTCCAATCGGGAAATTTTAGGATTATTTCATCCCTTAAACAAATTAAACAAAAACAGAGTAACCTTATGTTTTAAAATTGAGAAAAAAATCTATTTTGTCCTATTCCTGAAATATTTAATTATGGCTTTTTAAGCTTATTTTCTTTGATGTATTTTTTACGATTCCATAGCCGTTTTAAAGTCTTCTTGTAGAAGAGACTAAAATCTTTCACCCTGAGTCTTCCTCGCCAGCAGTTATTGGTAAATATAATATTAAATTAACTCCGGTGCTCCCCGCGACCGTGCGGCCGGCCGACGAGGGTTCATTCTGCCGCTGCTGACGACTCTGTTATTCATGCGTTCGCCTGGCTCTCTCCATTAATTTAATTTACGTCCGTGGGAAAAGCACAGAGTCTGCTGGAACCGCGGCGAAAATTGGTATTGATAAATGTCTGTGCGAGCGTGTTTGCTTGCCTCCATGTGTGTGTTTTTCGCGAGAATTATTATCATTAAAGATGAAACGGAATTTGCCGCGGCGATTAATTAGCGCAGGCAGCGTGTTTTTCTGCGCGATGATGCTCTGCACGTGTACTGGATTGTAATTAAAGCTCATGAAAGGGAAATTAATTCGCTCAAAATATAATCAGATACTTGTTGAAATATCTAAACATACAATAATTTTGATAATTCGATTTCAAGCAGAAATATTTTCTGCATGATTTTTCTATGACGGGGAATAAAAGAGTTTAATTTATTTGCGATGGTGGCAATACTCTGATTATGAGAATTTGTTAGCAGGTCAATAGAGTGATAATATATTACGTAAAAATCTAGCTAGATCATAAGGCACTTAATTTTCTTATTTCCTATCTGAGCGTTTTCATGTTAATTTTGACCTCAAATTTTTAAATTATCTTTGCATGCAGTTTGATATCGAGCAAATATTATTAAGAAAAATAAAAAATTGTACCTCTATTTTTTTCTTTTTAATGCTCACTTAAGAGACTTGTAAACAACTAGATATTAAATGAAAAAATATTGTATATTAATAAAGCTCTAGAAAATTTTCTGCGGAGCTGTTGTGTGTGCTGATATACAGTTTGTTTTGCGTCCGGTATAAATTGGATCGAGTTTGGTGATGACGTACCCGGGCGGCGGTTCATCGAAAAAAAATTGGAGTCGCGCTGATATTGGACTAATAAAAGGCATAAAAGCATCACACATCGGCATAAAGCATCAAGCTCGCGACTATCCGGCGTGCAACACGTTTCCAGTTTTTATCACAAAAACGGCGGCTCTGAGAATGGTCTCATTTTCCAGCCGCGCGCGCATCAGGTGCGTGCGTGCGCGTTATTCTAGTTTCTCCTCTTCCTCCCTGTGTCCCTGCACCGGCAGCTATATGGGAGCGGACGGGATGGACGCGCGGGGAGCAGCTTTTTATTGCAAATCATTTTCGGCCCGCTTATGAGGAATATGATAATGAGACGAGAGCGGCAATCTCGATTTTTTTAATTAAGCCGGGCCGCCGCCGCCGCCGCGGGCGCTCAATAACCAATAGATTTATGGCTACATCTCCATCGTGCGGTGCGCGCGGCTCCTCTTATGCGCCTATACATACAACCAGCAGTTAGCGCTCTGATCTTCTCATTTATTCCTTCTCGCGTGCATTCCTTCACATACCCCGCGAGCCGCTCGCTAATGGTGGAGAAAAATATTAAATTATAGGCCCTAGCTCAACAATCAAATTGAATTGCCGGCCCCGAGTGTGTGTGTGTCGCTGCAGCCAGCAGAGCAGAGACACACACAACCTCGTGTTGTCGTCCTGAAGCGGAGATATGCGCTTCTTTTAAGGTGTTGCACCGAATTTTATAACTAATCATTTGTTTAAAGGTAAGCGCAAGACTGAGAAAAGGGTTTTAAAGAAGAGTAATAAGATTGGACAATCTCAACAAGCAGGGGGACAAATGTGCCAAAGTCACCGAAACCACAGAAAATGTTTCCCACAATTCCCGCATACGTTGGGAGTTGCGAAATCGGAGCCATTAGAGGCGAGAAAATGTGTTCGCAGAGAGGCATCAACTGCATTTTCCGCTGCGGCTGCATCAAGCATTCTATCATTCCTAGTGCCGGCTAATTTTGTGCCACGTGGTCAGCCACCAGCCGCCGGGAACTTAGCTAAGATGTGCAAGCAACGCCAGCCACTGGTCAAATTTTCAAAAAAATAATCGGAAAGTGGCGTAGAAAAAATTGGCTTCCAGTCCTTCAGGCCGTTGAGCACTGTCAAACTTCCCTTTTTAAGTTTGTCAGCCGCGCCGGCCTTTGGGCTTCAGTATAGCAGGTCCAAAACTGCGCGCGGCTGAGATCATCCCTTAATCATTCTTTAGGTAAGGCTCATCCGTACGGACGGGATAAAAACTCGGCACGTAAAAAAGTGAGCTGTGTCCATCAAGTCTCGTGGACGGAAAAGCTGAGTGCAGCTGTTCCGGACGAATCAGCAACGTTCCATGTCGGAACGTGCGAGCAGGCACGAACATAAATTGCTGACTTAATTCGTTGGCGCGGGCCACTTCAGCCGAAGTGTGGCACCTCTTCATCGCGTGTTGCCTGCATCAGGGATGGTAACGTCTATATTCGTCTCTCTCGATGGCGACGAACGTCTTTCAGGTCCGTCGTCGCATGATGTCCTCCTCCAGCGGGCTGATCCAGTCATCACGGTGATTACAGGAATTCAGATTATTTGTGAATTCGTAATTGGGTCTTGTCCGTTTATATTTGCTCGTCAAACAATGTGATGTGACTGTTGTGTGTTTATGTGTTGATATTGTCTTCTCTGAAATTTTAATAAACCCTCAAGATCGGCAAATTCATCACTTTAACTATAATTATTGCAGCGTCGCACAAACTCATTCAATAATCCGTTCACACCACACAGGAATACAGGTGGCCCATCTGGATTTCTAGAATTTATACTAAAAACTGATTTTTACAAATTTTACTCTTGTTGGACCCGAAGATTAGAAGGACGATCGGCTAGAATTAAATTAAATACACAACACGTGACAAAAAATATCTCACACGTTTCAGAGCAATCGACTAGTCCGAACTTATTTCTGAGCACAATCTAAGGAACATAGCACATTGTGAAAATAGTAACGAGATCTCGTGACACCCCGCCACTCATGCCTCTCTGAAACATGATCAGCAAAACTTATTTTGTGACCATCAGCATTATTTACATTGATAAAATGTAGGAAACATACATGCAGGAAATTGTATGAAAACTTAACAGTTTTAATTTTATTTCCTCTCAAAATCCAGGCATCTCGTTCTCTCCAAATGCTTTCTGGATGTCAAAGACATTCAACGTTTCAACAAAATGTGTTGGGTCAATTTTCGATTCCGCTTCAGGGCTGCAACATGCCGCTATGTATATTGTTGGCGGTGCGTACGAAAAATTAGAAAAATTACCGGAGCAACGCTTCTTTCTGTGTGTGTGTGTGTGTGTGAGTGTGTGTGTCGGTCGTCACGAAAATTGGTCCTAAGTGCGGCCGCTTATCTCATATTATTTCCCTGCTCTCTCGGCCGGTCGCGGCCGCGGCGCGGAGGAGGCGTCGTTATTATATTATGGGGAACGGAGATCCGCGTGCTGGATGCTGCATTCTGCGTTTTTCATATCATCTGCGCTGGGCGGGGTTCATAAATCTGCGATAATTGGCACCGGCCACATTAAAGACGCCTCTCTTTCGGTAATTAATAATTCGTGTGCTGTGTGTGTGTTTGTGTTTGCCGCTCATTAGCCGGGCGCTGCAGGGGGCTGCATTAGCATAAGATCAATTACCCCGCGCGCATCAATCAAAAAATAAAATAATACATTGGTCAATATTTGATTATCGGCGCGGCAAAAGGCCTTTGAGAGTCGTCTAATTAATTTCCCATTCGCGCAGCTCGCGGGCGGCACAATTACTTTATGTAAATTATCTCGTCAAAGCAGCAGCAGCAGCAGCTGCCAGGTGGCATTGACATGTCCGAAAATCGCCCGCAGTCCACTCCTCGGAAAGCAGTTTAAAATAAATTACAGAGTTTATTTTTAATTTTAATTGGATTTGCGCGGACTGTTTGCTGAGCGGGAAAAATCGGGAGTCGAGGTTTCCGCGAGAGAGTTATCGTTTCGGGTAATTTCAATCATTAGCCACCTGCTGCTTCTCTCTCGCTCGCTCGTCAAAGGCCGTTTGTGCGGTAATGAGACCGACCTTTGCGAGCTGCAACCTGAGAGGAAGCGCCTTTTCTGATATGGATCAAAGTTGCAGGCAACGCCACCTTTCGCAGCCGGCCGAATTTTTAAAACGGCAGAGCGCTTTAAATTTGCTTGTTGCAAAGTCGAATGAAAGCAGAAGATTTTTCCATCGCATTTTCTGCTCGATTTGCCCTGAACATGCCTTGAAACGCTACAGTCTACGCACAGGATTGAGATTGCTGCCGTATTTCCTTTTGCGATCGGACAATTAAGTCTCGCCATTCAAGAGAGCCGCTCGATCTTGCATTATAATACACACATAATTATCTCTTATAAAATGCGACCTCTCACTGCTTTCACAATTTTCCAATCACGTTAAGAGAAGTGTCTTTTAATTAACGACGCGAGGCGTGCGTGGCATAATTAATTGCTCATTCCAAGATAGAGATCTTTAATTCATTCACAAAATCAGATCTTGATGGATGCCTCTGATGAGAAATTCTTTCTAGAGCAAAAAGCGCACCGCAGTGCTCGTCAGAAAAGAGCAAAACGCGCAGAACGCTGTGTTGAGAATATCTAATTAAATAACAAATTTAAAGCTTGTATTATAAGATGGTACATAGTTCCTGTCTATATTTAATTAAAATGTTAGCCTCATTTATATTGTGTGAAAATTCAGTTAAGAATAAGCGATCGACCGCTTCTCTGCACAATGTGTATTCATCGTTTTTATTTTAAGATATATATAATATAGTATAAACGGCTAAATGTGATGAAAACCAGACGAAATAGTGCTAAATTAGTTTAAGATTGCATCACGTTCATTTTTTCATACGCATTTTGATTAGGGCTGGGCCCCAGGAACAATAAGCAGCCGCCGCGCAGGTCAGCTAAAGCCTAATAGGTCAGGCCAAGAGGCCAAGAAATAATGTAAATATCGTAAAAAATATCTTTCTCTCGGTTTATTTTACATGTAAGTATTATGCAGTTGCCAAATCATTTAACTGAACGATAATGAAGCAAAAAATTAAAATTAAATTAAATTATCTACGAGAAAAAATTCCAGATACCAGAGTCTCATACTTTATTTCCAATATATTATTATATAGTTTCCCATCAAACATTGACCCATCTCTCACAATAATCATAAGAGCACAAAATAAGAGCAAACTAAAACGCAAAAATAAATAAGGGAGTCACCGCGTGAAAATTGCAACCAACGGAACCAACTCAACCAACCCACTCTAAACTCTATCAAGCAACAAAAAAATCAGTTGGCGCGAAATATAGTAAGATAGTGGGGGAAATTAAATAAGAGGGGGTACGAACAAAAATTGAAATGTCTACTTACTCCCGCGAATTTCAAATTGAAACCGTTATTATGGCATTGGTTGGCACCATTTAAAAATTCGCGGTACACTGGGAAGTCTGCTACCACTCGTATGCGCAGCTGTTGCAAGAGTGTTTGTGCTTTTGTTGTTATGATTTAACAGATTTTGAATTAATTTGAAACGAGTGTCTGGTGGGAGTCCTGTCAGTTGATGCTGTTATTAAGAACCACAGTGTAAAACCTAGAGAAATCAAGTCACCGTCTAACAAATCAGTATGTTATCAATTAATTTGTAAATTGTATATTATTGTAATACTGAAAAAATTTAGCATACATACATACATATTGACGTTGCAGAAGCAGAATGCCAAGAGCCAAGAAGCGGTCGATTGCTGAGGCGAGAAGCGATGCCCGCAAGCCTGCAGAAATTTTCACAGATTATCAGGAGTCTGGCAGTTATTTGCATGACAAATTGCACAGTGAATTGGAGGAATTTTTTCGAGAACATGTAAGGAAGACCTTTTGTACTACATATTTTCAATTTTTTCCTGGAGAAGTGTGTCTTACTTTTAACATTCCATTTTTAGGAAAGTGAAGAGTCTCTATTTGCTAATTACTTTCAAGGCCCGTTTCTGTGCCTACTGAAGGGCGCTTACGCCAGCCCTTTCGTGAAGAAGACCATTGCTCTGGTTGTCTCTTTCCTCGAGAAGAGGCTTGAAGAGGAAGATGCCAACACTGATCGAGACTGTACAACTCCCTTCCTTGCCGACTTCTTCGCGTTTATGTGGAAAGTAAGGGTTCTTCAAATTCATTTTCCTCGATTTATTTAAATTTGAAATGTGTTAAATCAGGTGCAAGGACTGCCAGACAAAAACTTCCGCTACAACGCGTGCAAAATCCTCGCAGAACTGATGGATGCCATGGCAAAGAAAGATATCAGTATGGATGAGGACATCTGCGACAAGATCTCGTACGTTATGATCTCCGAGAGGATCATTGTAAGTTAAATTATTATGTCTGAGGAATAATTTGAGAAAAAAATCCTCAGGACAAAGTCGTGGATATCAGAGTGTTGGCCGCAAGCATTCTGCAGTGGCTCCAAGACCCCACGAACCCCGGCTGTAAAGCAATCAAAAGTGAGAATTAGATAAACTGCATTTATTTTCGTTAAGATGTCAACACTCGAGGTTGATTTCTGTTATTACAATAGAAACGAAGTTCATCCTTGTTGCTTAAAACTTCCTTCTTATTTTTCTGACAAGTGTCGGCATCACAGTAGTGCCCTATTTCATGATATAATACGGATGCATGCTGTTATATTAATTAAGTTAATAAATTTCATTCATATTAATTAATATATATTATGAAATAGGGCGCTAATTTGATGTTTATTCTCACACTTTGTCATAAATACAATAATGTATCACAGTAAATTACAATGGAAAGCATGTGAGAAATGGCGAGACTTCAGGAAAACAAGTGACTAAGACCTTGACAAAGCTTAAGTGAGCCCAGACTAGTGAAAAAACCAATGTGACGCCGAAACTCGTCAAAAGAATTAAGAAAGTTTTCAAGCAACAAGGATCAAATCTTTTTCTATCATTATGTATTCAATTTTTAATTTTAAACTAATGTGCTGCAGCGCTGATGTACCACTTGGAAAAAGACCCGTCAGTGGAGGTGCGGAAAGCAATAATTTCGGTGATTCGAGTGACGCCAGTGACGCTGCCAGCCATCTACAAGCGCACAAGGGACGTGAACGAAGCTGTGCGGGCCCTGGCCTTCAAGCTGATCGCCGACAAGCGCAGGATGAACGCTCTGTCCTACTCGATGCGCGAGAAAATCATCATGAGCGGCTTGAAGGACTCAAGCGCGACTGTCCGCACTGTCGCAGAGACGTACCTGCTGCCAAAGTGGCTTGGTCAGATGCAGGGCAACCTTGTTGAGTTTGTCAAGAATTTGGACGTCAATTTCAAACCATCTGTGCCCAGGGGGGCCTTGCCATTCCTAATGAAGTAAAGTGTGCTCCATTACCAATTATTACTAGTTCATGTGGAATTCTATTTCCATCAGTCTTTTAATTTTTATTTATGTTTGATATTTTTAGATGTGCAAAAAATAAAAAATTATAGGGGCTGTTGACAGTTTTTTTATCAATTCACAAAAGATCGCAGCTCGTAAATGAATGACTGATGTTCTAATTTTGGCATAATTCATTCTCATTAATGAGGAAAATTTAAAACCTTCCACCCCATTCTAGGGACAAGTCCGCAGATGAGCTCATTGCATTCATGGAAATCCCAGAAGGTGAAAAATATGTGCCTCCAGATCAGCTGACTCCGCACCTTGCCTTGTACTGGTCCTGCTTGGCCAAGTACTTCCAAGAAAAGGAAGAGACAGAAGCTCTGGAAAAAATCCTTGGCTCCCTTTCTGAATATGTGCACTACATTAATTGGTAATATTCCCCCTGAATGATGAAATTTTAATGCTAATCAATGCGTTTAGTTTTTACAAGCAAGAAATACCTAAAGACAAGGACCTGGTGGGCAATGAGCAGAAGGAAGACAAAGTGATCCGTATTAGCACCCTCGTCTTTCTGTTTGACCTCTTCTCCTTTTATGACATGTCTGATGAAGTTGGAAGGTAGGTTAATATTTAACCTAAGAGATCTGTTAAAACAAAAATTTCTTCAGGGCCTCCATGGCAGACATAATGCTAGACATACTGAGGAGCGAAGACCACCAGCCTGACCGGCGTCTGTTATCCAAGATAACAAGCCAGCTGTCTGTGGGCATCCCAGATCCATATTCCCGTGTGGACACAGTGCTCTCACTACTTGAGGACTTGTACAACCCTTACTTGCAGCCGGTGGTTGAGGTGGTCAAGACTATGTCTGACGAAGAGAGGCGCACCATCACTGTGGCGGTCAGTGCAATCTAAAGTTTTACTGCTCTTTCTTACAACCCGTTTTCACTGTATTTGTTTTCAATTTTGTTGGTTTTCTTAAAATGAAATTCGAAAAACTGCAGATTTTTTATTTGTTAATTTTTGGATTATTTTCATCCTCTTGGTGACATACAATAGTTCTCCAAAATTAAACTACTAACAAATCAATGGAAAAATTGCATGAGCTTTGTAACTATTTCCTCAGCAAGAAATTGAAAAGTTTTTAAGTTTTTGTGTATTACTAATTGTGGCTAATTGTATGTATTTGCTAGCCTGTATTTTTTATTATAATTATGTGTGTTCCAGATTGCCCGCCTGAAGATGAAGTCTTGTACTCTGCACATTGCCAAGGAAAAGGCAATTGACGAAGAGAAATTTGCCGAGGCGCAGCAAATCAAGACTGAAATTGACGCCATTAAAGCGCAGATCAAGGAAAAAGAGGAGGAACTGAACGGACCAGTCGTGATGGACACACAAGACCAGGTTAACTTTTTTGTTGAATCAAATTTATGGTTGGTTTATTTCACGAATAATCATTTTAGGACGCGGAAAGAGAGGAAACAAAGGATCCACATGTGCAGTACAAGTGTCTGGTCATTTTGTGCGAGCTGCTAAAGAATAAGGAGGTGTTCCAAATGTCGCTCAGCTTCGCAGACATCATGGAGCGCTTTGTGCGCAAATGCATCGCCATCGACCAGGAGCACATCATGGTCAACGCGCTGGAAGCCCTCGGCCTCTACTGCATGCAGTCACATTCCATCGCCCAGAAGCATTTGCCAATGTTCTATGTACTGGTAAGTAAAAGAAAAATGTGTTTCCTTGGTTTAGGAGATAATAGAAACTAGCATGCAAATCATCCAGTGAAAAACGTGACCCTGCAACAATTATGAATCGCTTTATATAAATTTAAATCGAGGAACCAATGAAAATCACAAAATTAATTCAAACTAAGCGGGAATCGTTACTATTTTTTTAAGGGTTCATCTCTTTTGAGATAGGTAGCAAAAAACTCGCGAAAACATTGTGTTTCATTAAAATCGCGACCAAATAACATGGGAGTAAGGGCCTCATTGGAGGAAGCCAATCCCAGAAAAGAACCAGATGGGCTTTAAACGCTGGAAATTATCGTCCCGTGAATTTAATCTACGCATGCTAGGAAGGTGTAAACAAGCAAGTAGCGAGTTGGACTGTCAAAAGCAGAATGGATTCGTCATTGCAATGCTAGAGTTACAATTAATGTAGGCGCATATCAGTCCGCACTCGACCACCTCGCTCGGAATCTTAAATTGCAAGTTCACGCTAATTGTAAGCAAGCGCTAACAATGTGAGCCAATCTATGATTTTGCTTTGATCTGCAAAGATAATTTGTTAATAATCAAAATTTTCACACAGCTGATTAACGACATACGGCCGTATGAGAGCGTGCGCGTCAAGTGTCTGCAGTGCATAGTGAGTCTTCTGGTGTGCCACGGTCGCGAGAAGCTGAGCATCACTGAAGAGGACTGGAAGGTTGAGGAGACGGTGAGCAACATCGGTGGTGGCAGCAGCCAGAACCAGCATGGTTACCTGATGAGCGTGATCAGCAACATGGACAACCAGAACGACCAAGTGAAGCGACAGGCAGTGGTGGGCGCGTGCCAGCTGCTGCTAGCAGAACGCGTTAAGTCGGCCCAGCTGCTAGCCAAGACCATCCTGCTCTGGTTCTTGCCAGCGACGCAGTCCGATGGCCGCCTCATTAAGATGATGGGCCAGTTCTTCACCCTGTATGCTGCTGACAAGATCGACGCGCCGCAATTGCTGGCTGAGGCGCTCTTTATTGGACTCAAAGAGATACTCACCTGCAGCCACTCTAGTGAGCTGCAGGAGCTTGACCCTGTCAAAGATATTGGCTTCTTCATCCTTGAACTAACTAAGAAGGGTACCAACAAATACTCTGACGTAAGGAATTGAATTAAACTAAATTTTAAAATGTTGCTTCCTGTTAAGAAAGTCAATTTTCCCCAAATGATAATGAGTTATGAGGGTTTTTTTAAATTTAAAAGCTCTATTCGTGGAATGTTCTTTGTTCTTGTCTCTTAGTTGGTTAATTCTGTAGTCACATCTCAAATTTTTTTATCGTTTTTACATTTGAATATTATTTTCTTTCAATAACGCTTTCATTTATTTACTAATAATTTTTTCCAAGCCATTTATATTTATCTGTACCAGCCATCTCTGGGCATTGCCTGGATTTCCTACTCCCAACAATTTCTACTCTTCTGTCCATTTTAAATTATGGTATGTTTCTGTAGGAAAACTTACATGACAAAATCGCCATGAGACTGTTGGAACTGCTGGAGTTTGAGGACAGCGAGGTGTCGCAAGGAGTGTACTTGCGGCTGCTCGTTAACCTGGCCATTTCATATGAGAACAACGCTCTTCGAGAAACGCTGCTGGAGACAGCTCGCAGGATCAAGAGGGTGAGTTGATAGCTATTGTGTTTTGTTTGCATTCATGCTGACACCTGCTTCAATTTTGCAGAACAACCTGGCCAACAGCAAGAACAAGGACCTGCTCAAGTTCATGCTAAACCTCAGCGGTGGAAACAAGGATGCTAAGGACTCGGAAAATATCTCTTCCACGCCAATGACTGCGGTGGAAAGGAGGACCCTGATCCCAGACAGAGAGAACATGATCACTCCAATCAGGTCCAAGGATATATCTGACGATGAGGACAGTGACAATGAAAGTATTTCTACCCCTCTTTTGAATAGACACCTCAGGATCTAAATGTCAATAAAATATTTATGTATAGAACTTTACAAAATGTCTTAATATATTTTCTTAAATATGGGACATTTTCTTTAGAAAATTAAAATCACTATCTTTTATCTTCATTCAATGCACTAAATCTCTTATTCGGTTACCTGAAAATAAAAGGTTTATTAAGAATTATTTCTTTCTTTTCTAATTTAGCTAAACTTACCCAAAGTTTTAACTTTCTTATTGATGGCCTTACGATTTTTGATGATTTGAACCAGGTTTTCATCAGACTCTTTGAAATTCTGTAATACCCGTGCGTCGAATATACCTGAAAATTATATAATTAAACCTTCTACTATAGAAGTCATACAATGGTCCATACTATTGAAACTAGATTTCCGAGTTCTGTCATCTATGAATGTACAAAATAAAGACGTCTCGGCAAACCATTCTAAAAATAATTGAAGACTTCTGGATTCCACAGCTTTTGAAAACGATTCTCTCTGCAACCAACGAAAATTTAATTCCAAATAAATCATTAAGCAGAATAATCTAACCTCAAACACAGTTTTGCCATCTTGCTGCATGACAATATGGTTGCGGTAGTGGCCGCAAGCTTCGACAAAGAGGCGAATGAATGCCTCCGATACAAGAACGTTCCTCGTAGGCTCGTTTTCTCCTGTAGACGAGGCCAGCTGCAGGACCTTGAAGAGCGCCTTCTGCAGTCTGACTGGCAAGATTTTGCACTCGTCTCCCAAGCACTTAATGGCTTTTCCGGTGTCCAAATCAATAGCCATCCCCTGAAAATATTTACAAAGTTTTAACTCATTGGCAATCACTTAATAATGTTTCTGCGATAATATGTTAAACTGATTTCCCAATTTTTAACAAAGCCCGACCAATTTTTGAAGCGTACCTCTTCAATGGAGAATGCGGGGATTTGGCCTGATTTGCTTTTTAGCAGTCCAATGACGTACGGCGTGGGCGCGTTGCATATTTCAGTCATGTTGGCAGGTAGGGCGGCGACCAGGGTGTGCTGCCACTGGAAGGGCTCGAGAGCTGCCTGCAGGCCCATCACGCACGCCGTCAGCTTGCTGAGAGAGGCGCTAAGCAGCACCACCTGCCGCTCGTGCAGCACCGACGCCACCACCCGCAGGATCATTCGGTCTGGCAGACTTGAATAGAGAGTGGACAGATCCGTGTCTTCCAGCCGTTGGTCCATGGGTCTGCTCACGCTCAGGCCGGGAATCCTGAGACTACTGCCTAGTGGTGGCAGCTGCTCGTACTGCAACGCTGAGAGTAGCGAGATTCGACTGGCCTCCGTTTGTCCGTGACGAGATTCAAGTTCAGCCAGGATCTGTTTACAATGAAATTTTATAGTGTCTGTATGGTTAAAATGAGAAAAAATAAGAAAAATTTTACCAAGGAAATTATTAAAATATTTTAAAATGAGGAATTTAGGTAAGATAAAAGAATATTTATTTTCTTAAAATATAAAATGAATAAAAAAAATTTGAGCTGTACCAGAATGTTATTATTTAAAAAAAAATCGATCTAGTACATTTAATGAAATGCAATTTGATGAGAATTAAATACAACAACTATGTTTATGTCTGGGTATTCTAAGAGAGAATTGAAATAATTACCTTGTAAAAAAATCCGCTGGCTCTGTGTTTGGTTACAATACAGTAGGCTAAGGGAAGACACAGATCCATTCCTTCAGGGACGATTCGTTGGCAGTAGCCGTAGCTCCGGGCTCCGCTGTCGGAAGTCAGCACTATTGAGTATTGTTTCTTGTGCTCGCTGCCCTCATGCGGTGGCCAGTCGCTTGCGTCAGGGAACACAAACAGCTTTATTTCATCAGGTACTTGGGCCTGCCAAAAGGAATGAGATTGAAATTTAGATTTCCACTTGTCTAATAAATTTGTTACAAGCTTCTACAGCAATAAATTTGGAGTTTAACGCTGAAATAAGAAATATTGTGCAAGTTTGAATGTGATAGATATTATTAATGATTTCAAAAGTAGATGCCTGACCGCCAGAAATTTGTATTATTCATTTACGACTCGCCCGAGGATTAATTGCACAAGCTTTTAACAGTAAAACTGATATCTCAGATTCACCAAAATCATCATAAAAAATTCTTTGACTCACTAAATAACAAGTACTTTAGTTAATCACACTCACGAGGCAGACTAATAGTTTACTATTTCAAAAGATAAAAGTACTATCTAAGAAGACTTACGTTTGCAGGGAATTTTGATTTGATATAAGGCTGGTAGCCTTTGGTGTTTTGGTCGAGGTTGAGTCCGACGAGAAGGACGCACTCGAACAGGTGGTTGGCGGTGGGGTCGGCCGAGAAGCGGCGGGTCTGCGGGAAGGCGAAGCTGCTCGCCCGTTTCACGTAGCCCTTGCGTTTCTCCACCAGCCGCTTAGCCTCCTCGTCCGTGTCATCCTGAAATGGCACGTGCCCAGACCCTTGAGAAAGGTTTCACACACATCGAGTCACCGATGCAATCGCCGACCAGTGTTTCTCCGTCGCCGCGCTTCAATTAGCTTGAGTGTGTAATTCGAGGCCTAAGGGCGTCATTCTCAACTCAAATGCGCAATTATTGTCCTTACTTTATTTCAATGGAATGCGCTTTTGTTATTTTATAGCGAGCGTCAATTTGTAGACTGTAGTGAATTGAAAAAAATATATATCTGAGGCCAAATTTCACCCATCACCAATGAATGAAAAAATAAAATAAAATGTTTCGCTTTCACACTGTCTAAATTTATTTCAAGAGCTAAAATATAAAATCATATCTTATTGACAAAAAATAACGTTTGAACACCATACGCCATCCAAAATTAGCTTCTCCGTCGTAAAGATACCTTAAAACTTTTTAGGACTCCTCTAAATGATCCTGCAGTCGGTTTAGGCCCTAATTTCTGAGTTATCAAGGAAACCTGTTTAAAATCATGAGTGTCAGGTCGCTTTTTACAGTGATGGTGATTTAACATGAAAATGTTTTCTCTGAAAAAGTGCAGAAACGATAAACTTTAATGTTATGTTTTAATGACTAAAATGGATTCAATGAAAAAAATTCATATACTCAGCTATGTCTCTAGATAAATATTGAAATAAACGTCACATACTGTGATCTAATTTTGAATTTTGGAATCCAATTCCAACCATGTTCATTGCGGTGCAAGGCAAAAAACGTGACGTGATGTAATTTTCCCATTCTTAAGGATACGAACGTTTAGCCTTAGCCTCTTTTTATTAAATACTATAAAATGAAATGTTTAAGATGGGGATTTACCTCGGAGGGGCTGCTCCTGTCCATGTAGGAGAAGTCGCTGTCCAAGGGGTCCTCGCTGTCCGTCGAGGGGTCCGGAGTGACCAGCTGGACTGAATTGAACGCTTCGTTTACCAGCATCTGGATCTGCACAGCACGCAAAATTTATTTCGTGAGAGAGTGAATGTGCGTGCGGAAAGGAGAGAGAGGATCTCTTAGACACTGCGGTCGCGCCACATCCTGCGCGCGAGTGAACAGAATAAAAAGGCAGTAGAGGCCTTTTCTTGTAAATGTATGTATATAATTACGCGTTCTATTGTTAACCTTCACGCGTGGCAAAAAACACATGAAAACGCAGGCGTCATTCCGTGCGTTTATTTCTGGGTCGTTTATTCAGTGACAAAGTCACTCGATTTAAAATAGAGAACGGTGAAATGGATTAATACAGCAGCCGATTGTAATCGCGGAAAGAATTTACACCACACATTTCCGGTTTTGGTGGAAGATCGGTAGGTAATGGCAACATGTAAAGAGCACAAGGCTGGAAATCTCCCGGGGAGTTTCCCAAACTTGCAGTTTTTTTTTTTTTTTTTTTGGGGGGGGGGTTTCGCCAGTTTCGTGCGATTCATTAAACTTAATATAAAGTACTCGAAACTGACCAGTTTTACCATTAAAACGGTTAAACGGTATCTGAAAATCTGGGGCTCAAAGCGTTTCGTATTTTTAAATGATTTTTCGTAACTAAAAAAATTGTCTAAAACAAATTTTAATAAAATTTCGCCTAATAAAAGTTGGCAAGAGAGCTAAAAAAGCAAAATTCAATAGCTGCAAAAGCCCGGGAGAAACTAGCAACAAACACGGATCAGCGAAAAACCGATTTATTCCCATGCCCAGCCCTGAAAGAGAAACAGCTAGAGGAGGCACTTTCTTTCGAACTTTTATCTGGACTGACCAACAATAAGTGTAAAGGAACGCTGATAAAAATGGGAAAGTGACAAGGTGCGATTAAAACGTGCGAGAAGTGAAACCATGCCAAATATGACACACGCAAATGCTACTTCAAAACACTAACCCACATAGTAAAATATATAATTTAAAGCACAAACTGCAAGTTTGAAATAAAATTCAAAGCTTGAGACATAAATTTAACAAAATACACAGCGTCTTAACGTAAGATATTTGCAACCCAGATAAGCCTCCCAGTCACCAGTGAGAATGAAACGAAATTTCAGAGGCTAAATCTGCATGCAAATGGGCCAGTAAGTACACGGAGGGAGTTTCGAAAGTCTAGGCCCCGATTCAGACAACTCTTGAGAGAAGGATTTGGAAATCATGTCATTTAGCACATTTCGTTTGATGTGACGGCTGATTAAATAAATTTTAAAAGAAACTGCTTGGACTAAAATGGTCGGTTTGAAATTTCAAACCAATCATTTTTGGATTTAATTACGCAACAAGTAATTGCACGGCTGTCAAACTATCTATCCGTGTGATTTATTTTTGACTGCCCAGAATTTATCAAACACTTTTTTTGGATGATCGCAATGACAGCAAAATTAAATTCATATCGAAAAATCACGCCAATGAAGGACTACTTACACATTAAACAAAGCCACTCAATTAATATAAATTATCGTTTATCAACGAATTAGTCAATGATTGCAGTGAGAGCAGAGTTACCGCAATAAAACAATCAAAACAATTGGCAATCTCGTTCTCGGCGGCGCGTGAAACTGCGATTGTAAAGTGATTAGTACCAATGAAGGCGGCCTCCCTTGCGTCCGCTGCACACGAAGGTTTCACACAAGGGCCCCGCCGGTGGGGCTGATCCTGATCCGACTGGACACTGATTAATTCACTGCTCGGCGCCTCGCAGCCAACTAACAAGCCACTTTTGGACCTGCCGACCGACAGGCAGAGAAAGTGGGGAATCCGAATAATGGAAGCCGCTTGTTCTTGTCCGCGGGGCGGCAAAAAAGCAGATAAGCAGGCAAAATATTTGGATTTCTCGTGCAAGAAGTCACATTTATCTACGGGGGAAAAAGAACTGTGAAAACCTCTGTTGTAGACTGAAGTAAGCTTAAAAAGGTCGATTACTTATACCCAGATTATATTTCTATCTAATCATGAATTGAAAATGTGGTTCCAAGGAAGTTGAGCCGATATTAATAGATTTCACAAAATGTTTGACAGGAATTGATCAAAAGTGAATCATGAAATACAAAGAGGGGAAAAGAATTTCCCCCCTCTGCCGTTATTTCGCTAGGAAAAGCAGCTTAAAATGGAAATTTTGTATACTTTGCAGGTTGATTTATTTAAAAAAATCATCATATCCAAGGAAAGGCTTTATATCACTCAATGTTGCAACAGCTAGGTGAGAAGACACAATCCTAAAAACCTATTCCTTTCCCGGGTTGGGATACATTTTTATGAAAATTATTCCTCCAATCTACGGATTTTTTTAAATCAATTAACTTGAAAAGTATATAAAAATTTCCCTTTTAAATTAAAACCAAAAGCAGACGATTTTTTTCAAAGCAGTTTACTAGCAGAGGAGAATAGTTTGCTATTTAAATAGATAAGCTGATAGAGGTACCCAGTCAATTAGGAATATGTTTTTCTTTCCTAAGTAATCCTTCATGTACTGATTGTAAGTTGTTAATAAGATTGTTCTGAAAGGAAGCTTTTACTTGAACTACTACAACAATGCGGTAAGAAATGACTGTTTCTGACAACATCAGACCTGAATCGAGAACGAGAAGCCACAGCAATCGAAATCGCACTGACTTGACGAGAAATGCTACAAGCTAAGAACAAACCTGCAAAACTCGTTTTCGGTTTGTTTCACTGCAATAGCTGCGGGCCTAAAGTGTGAAACCAACAGTGACGGCTTTCATAACATTCGCATTTCGCGGTGTTTTGAATTAAGATCAGGTGCCATGGACTTTTCTAATATTTAATCGTCAGGACTCTGAATAAAAAGGTATAAATTATAGCTTATAATTTAATTTGACAACCATGTGAATATAAAATTTCAAAATATATAAACGACTTCAACGTTTCAAATACCTTAACAATTTACAAGCGATTTATTATTATTTATTTATTCAGGATTACAACCCAATTAATTATGTTAATACCACACAGCACACCTTTATAGAATAAACGTACAAATGAAATTAACAAACATCCGCTTGATATTTGTTAATGTTAAAAAATTAACTCGGGAATTTTATTTTGCTAATAATTCACCTATATTTTGCACAAGCCCCTTGGCGTTTGATGGCACCATTGCTTACTTTCGATATACGTAAGACTCAATCTTGCTGCTGTACATTCAGCCTAAAAATGGTTTCTTTTGATGTGCTGAATACCAAAATGGGGAAAAAAGCGAAAAACGATTTTTAAAATAAATATCATATCTGATGATTTTAAGGCGATTGGCTGGAGCGATTTTTGTTAAAATTTTGTTTACAATATGAATATGGTTGGCGACTTTGAACACTTTGAACTTTAGCAATTGATGAATAGGTTTTAGTCACTAAATTATGAAAATCTATTTCAGTGGAAAGACAACATCCACTGCGGATAACTCACCTCGTCAGTTGATTTATCGGGTATATTTTTATTCACTGAAAAAATGAAGGAATAATAATTATTGTTACTCACCCTGTCTTGGTCAAATGGTGGCTCGATTATCATTTTGGGGCTCTCCCTAAGGGTGGGCATCACTTTAGCGCAGGGCGGCGACGTCTTCGCGCCCCGCTGCTGAGGTTTGAAGCTCTGCACGGGCAAGTTTGTCGGCCTGGATGGCCACTGGATCGGCGTCGACTGCAAATTAATAAATCATTTTCCTTCTTTCACGCGGATAACGAGCTTTTTTGATATTCTTCTAGGCTCTGATTCACAGCATTGTCAGTAGCATGGGAATCGGCTCTGGAGCATTGCCCCGTGACCTTGCGCACTTGCTCAGAATTTTTAACAACCGCACGAGTGGAATGCAGAATCTAATTACTCTGCCAGCCTTAGATTTCCTTTTTGCGAAGTCCATCCGCTCCAAAATGTTTCTTACGATTTCCAAGAATATTAACTTTAATTTTTACTCACTCAAAAAGAGGCAAAAATACTTAATGTAAGAGATTTCATGGTGATAAGACTAATAAATGTTATTAAAAAATCCGATAAGAATCTCAAGTATTCACGGCAAAGTCAATACAGGAGTTAGCAAGACTTTTCAAGTGTTATCTGAGTTGCGTCAAGAGCCGATTCAAAGCGCAGCTTGTGAAGCAGATAGTGTTTCTAGTTCCCTCTATGTCTGCCCATTTTGAACTGATATAGCTGACACAGCGAGCCGGGGGAAAAGATCTTGTTGAAGGTGACGCACTGACAAGGGTGATCAGGTTCGCGGGATCGAATTCGAGAGCACGCGGCTTCGAATAAAAAGCAGCGACTAACTGACTTGGATAAGGACGTGGCTGGAAAACATATTTTTGCTTCAAAAAATTCGTTCATGTAGCGTTTTACCGCTTGCACTAAGCACATCGTTCAACATTTTACGTGTTTGGAATCAAGCACAAATTAGAAAAATACAGAACGCAGCTCTGCAAAAAGAAAGATAAAGACAACAACTAAAAACAGAACGAAAAGCGTTGAAGAGATTTTTCATTTGTTTACAGTACCTCCAATATTTTAAAAATCGCTGTTGCCCGAAGACGTTTCCGCGCCTAAGCCGATAATCGTTGTTAGTATTGTCATGTCCGTCATTATCATCTCAAAAGTGTGAAGACATTAGTGAGATGAGAATGAACAAAAAATATATAAGATCATATTTAATGATTTTCAAATTTATCTCCCTGGGAACAAAATAGCAATAATAAGGAATTGTTCGACTTTTTTTTAAAAAAATTCGATGATGAATTTTCAGCAAAATTAACACGGCGTGGGCTTCAATTTCCAGACACATAATCAACGGATGAATCGATGCAGTTTAGTCTCATTTTATCAAACGATAAAAATAATGGTGTCTATAGGGATTAGGGATGCTTTGACATAATGATTTTGTTGTGTTGAAAGGAAATAAATGAAAACAGTTTGCTGAGAATTTGAAAAATTGTTTTCATTTAAAATTGTCAGTAGCTGAAATAATATCTAGACCGGGGAACGGGAAAGGAAATGTTTGATAAGAATTGTTTGCGTACTTATTTTTCTAAAATGTAATAAAACGAGATTAAAACCAACCTTATGTAATTTATAACTCGTTACTCTACTCACCATGTAATAGAGGCCATCCATATCTTTCCCGGGCGACCTTCTGACCTTGTCTGTGACAGGAACGCCGTCCTCGGGCTTGGGGACAAAGGGAACGGCATAAACATGTTCCATCGAGTGCGACCTGGCCAGCTCCACGGACCTGTCGGCCTGCGCATACTGCGGCACAGGACACTGCTGCACCGGCGACCTGCCGGGCCTGTCCTTCCTGCGCACGATCTGCGACTCAGTCTTTGAGCGGGCCGGCATCGAGGGCGGCGGCACCGATGGCCGCCGCACCGTGGCCGGCCGCAGGGGGCCACTCGCAGAACGCGAAGGGGGCCGCTTTGTAACCTTTGGCTCAGGCGCCTGTTGGAAGAATTGCAGCTTGTGCGCGAACGTCCGCGGTGGCTTCTGCGGCGGCGGACCCTGCGGCAGAGGGCTCTTCAGGATTTCGGCCACTTTTGTGTCTTCCTTCGGCGCCGCCGAGAAGGTCGTCATTTTCGGCGCTGGGGTGGTTGTCGGCTTTGGAACTTTCACAGGGAAAACCTGAACGCCAGAAAAGCAACTCTTAATTATCTGATGCATTATTCATTGATTATCTGAATTAATTTTATGTCTAACCAGTTTAAATGGACTAGGAAATGAAGATTGAAAAGCTATCAACGTTTTCAATATAAATTAGCGTGCAAGTGTTGTTTGCTTGACGTGTTATTTAATAATGTAGGTTTCTGGCTCGATTAGATTCTTATGGATTTACCTCTATAAATTTATCAAACGGATGAACTCTTAGTCCAATAAGTTAAATTAAGGATTTCTAATTGCTGTTAACCCAAAAAATTTAAAAATAACATTAAAGAATCATATAATTGCTTCAGGATGGTTCGCTTTAAACATTTATTTATAATCTAAAATGGATATTCTGTCATCCAATTGTTTCTTTGTTAGATTTGTATTAAATTTGCGTTATTATGATCTTTATTAATTAGTTATTTTAGGAACAAATCATGTTTCAATCTTTCTTCCGCTTCTCCGTGAATTGAAAACATACCCTGCTATGATCGTGAATGAATAATATGGGAAAGTACTACCCGCAGAGGACAAGCCCATCCTGTGAAAAAATCCGAGTCTTTGGTTGAAACGCTAGACATTACCTGTTCAATAAAAGGCAAGATGGTAATTATGCAAACCAGCACAGAATGCATACAAATTCCTTAGATACATTGACATTGGCATCTCAACCCCCTACATTGTTCAGATACTCGCAATGCAAGCAGTTTTTATATATGACGACAAAACGAATTAAATTTTACAGAAACGAACTCACCTTGACGAGTTTGGAAGGGTCGTTAGGTCTGGGATTTTTTGTCGTCACCGGTGTCATGCCAAGCACATGGACTCTTTGAGTCGGACTCAGCTTTGTTGGGCTCTCGGAGCCCGCCTTGACAACCCTTTGCGGCCCCGGAGGAGTCTTCTTCTGCAGCTGGGGAGCATTAACTGCGGGCAGCCGAAATGGCTCGGCAGTCCCGTAGATCGGTCTGGCCTTGTTGGCAGCGGCGGTGGACCCGAGAAAGCCGGCCCTCGGCGTTGGCAGCGGCTGCTTCTTGGGCACGACTTTGTCGTTGCGGAACGCCGGACTGCGTTTGATGGCCGTCTGCGCCGAGGCTGGCAGGTGACCGTTGCCAGCCTTGGACAACAGCTGCCCGCCCTGGTAGTACGGCGACTCGGGCGCATTTTCAAAATGCTTTTTGATGTTCTGCACGCGGCCTGGAGCTGACATTTTGGCCGGGAACGTCAGCTGAGAACGGCATCTGAAGCGAGATTCAGATTTCAATTCACAATAACTATAATGACAAGTTAGTGATCTTGACCGGGAAAAATTTTACTAACAAAAAACTAGTAGCTTTCAACACGAGACAATAAAATATCAATGGAGTGATTTCACATTTTATAACAGTTTAACCTCCATCACGTTATGCTCAGATATCTATTACGATGGCTTGAAGGCGCACCAATTAAGCGGCCTAGAAGTGCGTGACACTCGCCGTGGTGCCCCCAATGAGAAGGGAAACACTTGGAAATGAGATGGAAATATCAACACGATTTGTCACGCACCATTCATATTCCATGGCTCAGCTTCTTCGGCACGTGCAAATGAGTTTTCAGACTAACACCACACTGGGAAACTCGCGTAACACTGTCTGCAGTCGCTTCAGTTTCCTGCCTCCATTGTTTACGGATTCTCTCTCTCACACTAACTGCTACAAAAACTAAACAAAATAATTACACGAGACCGTTTGCGAGAGGAAGCGACAGGTGGCGCATTTGCCTGAGCAGAAAACGAACATCTTCAACACGAAGGACGAATGGATAACATAGCAGCAGGAATGAATGGGGTTTACGGAAAGAAGTACAAGAAATATTAAGCTCCTACTTGAAAGAATTCAATTTATTGGATCAAACTTTGCATTTTGGAGTCGGAATGAGTAAAAACTGAGTAGTTGATTGACATATATTTTATATGAAGCACTTGGAATCGCCTTACATGCTCTAATTTCTTGCTAGCTCTAAATTCTTTTCATATTTATTCAATGTAAAGAATCATAAATAGAAATACGCGTGCGCCAACACACCACGTATGTAAATAAAAACATTTAGAATCAACCCTACAAAAATGGCAGACCGGTTAACACAGCTTCAGGACATGGTTAATCAGGTAAAATTAATATTATGGCCTCATTATCTGCACAATATTTTCTAAGTATTCGTTTCTTAATAAAGGAGAATGCATATAATATTATATCACTGCAGTTGAAACGTGCGGTGTTCTTATAATTTACAACAAATTAATAAAAATGGATGCTTGAACAGCCTGAAGTTGATTTCCAAATTAATTTTCAGCAAGCAGAAAATTTCTGCAACAGTATAGGCGTTTTGCAACAGTCTGCAACGCCAAGCAAATTCAGTGGCTCGCAGACGCCACAGCAGCAAGAGGGCGAAGGTATAGATTTGCGTTTGACAGTAAAATTATGGACTGCTTTAATAATCGCAATTTATTACTTTCATTGGTTTAGATTATGCCAGTCTCTTTGCCACCCTCGTGGCTCGTTGTGCCAAAGATATAGACGTTCTTATTGATTCCTTGCCAAGTGACGACAACTCCGTGGAAGTGCAGGTACAAATTGTGCTATCAATGGAGTGAAGAAAATCTTATACTATATTTTTGATAGGTGGCAAGCTTGAGGAGACTAGAACAGGAGAACCAAGAAGCCGCTGAGAGACTGCAGGAAGTGGTCAGAAGAGGGGAAGGATTGTTGGAACAAATTCAGGCGGCCCTTGCTGACATAGTGCAGTGCCAGCTGGACATGGCTTCATTAGATCCAGCAAGTGGACAGTGACTTGTGTTTTAAGACTTTATGAACAATGATCTATGAATAAATGAGCAAATGAAATGATCTAATTTATAAGAGGATAATATATATTACGCAGTTTTCATTCAGTAAAAGCCCCAGTATTTGGTTTTCATATTCTTGATGTTTATTTCTAGGAAGGGACAAACTTGAAGGGAAATAAAAATAATTGTTTCTCTTCCTATTGATCGTAAATATTGCAACCAATGGGACAAAAATGGCAATAGTAACATTCACAAGAGTTAAATAATTGTAACAGGAAATGCATTTGAGTCCATAATGATGATCGATTCCTTGAGTCCGTGATGTGGACTAGCCTAAACTCAAGCATCTCGATTCCAGGGACACCAGCTACGCAAAAACAAAACGGTGGCCCTCATCATCTGCTCGCCCATTGTTCGGAACACTACACTAATGTAGCCAAATTAATTCTTCTCTTCCTTTTTGCTGTCCTGAGGTTCTTCTGAACTGCTGCTGCTACTTCCGCTGCTACCTTCCCTCTCAGCAGCCATCTGAAATTATTAAATAATAAGATTTAAACAAGAATAATTCAACAATGTAAAAATGAAGCATTAGAAAAAAAGACAAATTTGCAATGATATCGCTCAAGTAGTAAAATATTTACATACCGGTGCAACTGTATAAAAACTTAACCCAAAGACAAAAATGTTCCTACAAAATTATTTCAAGTGATTTACCTTTTTGTATGCCATTTCGAAAAGCTTGAGCGACGCCTGCTGCAGGGCGCTGGTTTGTTTCCTTATCTCCTCAGGGTCGACCTCGTCCTTCTTGGAGAGTGTTTCGCGCACCTTGGCAATTTCCTCTTTAAGTTTGGCAACCTCCTCTGAGGGCAGCTGGTCCTTGTACTCCTCCATCTTGGACTCAGTGTCATGCAGGATGGCTTCGGCCTGGTTCACCTGTTCCACGCGCTCCTTGCGTTTCTTGTCCTCCTCGGCGAATTGCTCTGCGCGCTTCACCATGTTCTCAATCTCATCCTTGCTCAGGCCTCCAGATGACTGGATCACGACTGCAGACACAACTCAAGTTACCAATAACCAGGAAATAAGAGTAGGAAGAGCCTGCTTACTCTGCTGCTCCTTGCCAGTGCCCTTGTCCCTGGCGGAGACGTGGACAATGCCGTTGGCATCAATGTCAAAGGTCACTTCAATCTGGGGCACGCCACGGGGCGCCGGGGGGAGGCCAACCAACGTGAACTGACCCAGCAGTTTGTTGTCAGTAGCCATCTCACGCTCGCCCTGCATCACCTTGATTTCCACCTGAGTCTGTCCATCAGCTGCGGTCGAGAACACCTAGCCAATGAAAAATCAATATTATAATGACAGTTGAACTAAGTTGGGGTTATTGATGGCTCATGGTCAAGGATAATCCCTAGCTTAAAGTGATTATTAAGTCAGCAAGAGAACCCAGCAACCCTATGAAAAATAACTTTTTCTATGCTTTGAATACCTTCATTGGTTTACAAAAAATATTATTTATTTTACATTACATAAATATTATTGTCTGTAAAGTACATACTGCTCATTCAAAGTATGCAACACCTTTAAAATAATGAACAAGAGAACGATTTTAATAATAGGATAAAAAAACTTGCAAAATAGATCTGCGAAACACGCAAGCTTTGAATCACCAATATCACACACATGTACTATGACAAAATATGGAAGAGGTTTAATAAAATTTAAAATTTGTAGAACTCCCAGAGCAAACAAAGTAAATCCAAAATCAGCCATAAAATTTCTCATTTTAATGATATTTGTTATAAGCAAACCTGGCTTTTCTTGGTGGGGATTGTGGTGTTTCTTGTGATGAGCTTGGTGAAGACACCACCAAGAGTTTCAATGCCAAGTGAGAGAGGGGTCACGTCGAGGAGGAGGACGTCAGTGACGTTTCCAGCGAGAACTCCACCCTGGATGGCAGCGCCCATGGCAACGGCCTCGTCAGGGTTGACAGCATGGCTGGGCACGCGGCCGAAGATCTCCTGCACGGTGCTCTGCACCTTGGGCATGCGAGTCATGCCACCAACAAGCAGCACCTCTCCAATGTCCTTCTTGGTGACCTCGCCATCGGACAGAGCCTTGTTGCAAGGCGCAACTGTCCGTTTCACCAGCCCCTCGACCAAGTTCTCAAACTTGGACCTGGTCAGCTTCAAGCTCAAATGCTTAGGCCCAGACTGGTCCATGGTCAGGTATGGAAGGTTAATGTCCGTCTGCAGGGAGCTTGACAGCTCAATCTTTGCCTTCTCTGCCGCTTCCCTAACGCGCTGCATCGCCATTATGTCTTTGCTGATGTCTAACCCTTGCTGCAAATAATTTTGAAGTGTCATTTTATTTTGCCTATGTGTGGCAGCGAAATTGAACTTTAAAGATGAAGTCAATTTTACTTCAGTTCATTAAGAAATATATTTAAAACCCCAAAAAAATGAATCAAGAGTAATCAACTTATTTTTTGCACCTCTGAAAGAGTCAGTTGGGATATTATATAATTTTTCAAGTATTTCCATACAAACAAATCAACTAATCAAAGAGTAAATTAAAAAAGTAATTACCTCTTTCTTGAATTCTGCAGCTAAGAATTTAACCAAAGTATTGTCAAAATCTTCTCCTCCAAGGAATGTATCGCCATTGGTCGACTTCACCTCAAAAACACCCTTCTGAATCTCCAAAATGGAAATATCAAAAGTGCCACCGCCTAAATCATAAACTGCAATTCTGAAAAAAGAAAGAGATGCGTCAAACCAGCCCTATTTTATATTATTGACTCTGGTTATTACATTTTATCCTCAGTCTTGTCCATTCCGTAAGCAAGTGCGGCCGCCGTGGGCTCGTTGATGACCCTCAACACGTTCAGACCGGAAATCTGACCAGCGTCCTTGGTGGCCTGGCGCTGCGAGTCGTTAAAGTAGGCAGGTACGGTGACCACGGCGTTTTTAACAGGCTGGCCCAGGTAGTTCTCAGCGGTCTCCTTCATTTTCATCAGAGTGAAGGCTCCGATCTGGCTGGGAGAGTACCTCTTGCCGTCGGTGCCCTCAACCCAGGCGTCGCCGTTAGACGCCTTCACAATTTTATAAGAGACCGTGTTCATATCCTTCTTGACCTCAGCATCTTCAAACCGGCGGCCAATCAGGCGTTTGGTAGCGTAAAATGTGTTTCCAGGGTTTGTAACTGCTTGACGCTTAGCAGGAGCACCAACGAGTCGCTCGCCGTCTGAAAATAATGTATTTAAATGAATAATTGAAGAAAACTTTCCTAGGTGGAAGAGAAAAGTGTCCATTTGCTTGGACGTGGACAGTCAGGGAGTTAAATTTAAAAATTAAGCGATGAAAATAATTCATGAATCATTACGTAACAGTCCTGAAATTTACCCTTTGTGAAAGCCACTGTGGAAGGTGTCGTCCTGTTGCCCTCAGCATTTTCGATGACCTTAGCGACGTTGCCCTCCATGACTGACACGCAGGAGTTGGTGGTGCCCAAGTCAATGCCAATCACCGCACCTTTGACCTTATCCGAGCTAAAAGAGGAGCCGCGATAACACAAGATTTAAATCGCTGTAATGTGAATCAATGGCCTCACCTTAATCTGGATGGTACATAGGAGGGCCTGAAGGACCGGGAGGCGCCGGACATAAGATTTGCACTCAGGAGCTTGTTCATTGTGAGATGATGCAAGAGCCAACAAATTTCTCGAAAAGTCTGCAAGTTAGAAATTATATTTAATACGGAGAATTGGAAAAAATGATTGCAGTCATATGTACGTAGACTTCAGCTATACTGGAAAATCTTCAGGACAAAATAAACGAAATAGGCATCAAAATTATTGATCAGTTTCCCTTTCAACAAGAGAAGTTTGTGTGTGGAATCGAGGACCCTAAATTATCACGTGTACTAAGCCGCCGCAAATTTCAATGCTTTTTGCTTCAATCAGTTATGAGAAAAAGTGATAAAATTAAATGAATGTGGATCGTACTTACTTTAATTTACGTAGTGGAAGCGACAATGTGACTTTGCGACGAGTAATTCACACAATCTTTGCCTTTTCTCGTGAAAACGCACGGCGGTGCTTCGGAATAATCGAGATCGTGGCGCTGAGACTCAAGCAGTCGTGCCGAGAACTACTCAACCCTTTAATCAATGTTGGAGGGAAAATTTAAAGGAGCTTGAAGAGAACGTGCGTGAGAAGAAGAGCAGCCAATTGAAATCAGATAGAAATGGACCTAAAAACCTATTGTGAATAATTCTGAATGTCAGTCATACTTGAATAATATCTGGGCGACTGTTCCAAAAGCCTGGCGCCTTCATCCTTCATTTGAACAAACTTGGAACAAAAACAAAGTCGTTTTAATAAAAAAAATTATTATTCTCAGCTGATTTAAAATCATGGTAATTTTATTTTAATTAAATTTCCTTTGAGCATTTTCAATAAAAACCTCCTAATATTTTTATATGTGCAATGAAATAAAAGTTTAAAATTTATAAATCAGTTTAAAAATATTTTTTCTTCAAAATATTATTTACAATTATTCGCATTTCCGTACAGCCCACAGTCTTTGACCAAAAAATCCATATTGAAATTTGTGATTTAAATAACAACAATAATAATCATCTTCATTTAAGTGCAATCCAAATTAGTTTCTTACGTTTTTAGCATCACTGCGATTGTGAAAAGGAGACGTTTTAATGCCCACGCTTTAGTATTACAATCAATTTCACTCCACTAGTTGTCACAATAAAAACTCTTAGAAAGTTCTGAGGTTTTGATTTATGTATATGCACGCCTCAAATCGATAATTTGCGTGGATTCAGCCAAAATTGCTCGTTGTGGCTCAACATCAAGCGCATCATTACAGTGAAATTGCAAGGCCACTGGTTAAGCTATAAAATTTATCATCTCGATCATTTGCATGTACGCAATATGGGCCGGTTTAGAAATAAGAGGGAGGCGTAAAAAGCCGAGCGCAATATTTTTAAGACTTTTTGTGCATGTCTCGTAGTCGTTTCTAGGGTTAAGGCCGCGCGTTCTTTGCGGTTAATCGGGTCGAACGTGAGAGAGATTCGCAAAATACGCACGGCGCATACCGCACGCTCTGCAAACAATCGAAGCCGCTTGTTCTTAGGTGAAATGGCAATGAAAATCTCATCTCGAGCTCATCTACTCGCAGGCAATAATAATTTCTATGACTGCTCCAGGGACGTGAGAAACAGCAAGAAGAGTGACTTCACTTACTTTTTTCGCGGTTTTTCCTTATATTAATCACTTGTGATTATTATAACTTTAATTTTTGAGCGCCTTATTTAGATTGTTTTTTAGTCGATTTTCTAGACCACAGCAGGTGTTTCGAAGGGCAAAAATTGCATTTTAATGAAAACTTCGTCCGTAAATTTTTAGTTATACACAAATAAATTGTCCGGCAAAAAATAATAACTAGTACGTTTGTTAATTAATTAGGCTCAACAATAATCTACGCGTTTTGGAATTTAGAGTTTATTATTTTTTAAATATATTATTTTCTCTTTATATCGCATATTTATTCATTTTCCTTAAATCACACCAGTAAATTCCAAAATAAACGAGCTTAACGAGCTAATATTTGGGTGCGTGCAGGAAAGAACTGAGTTTTGTACTCTTTCAACTAAAAACCACTTTCAATAATTCTTTAATGCCTTTTTTCTATCCACCGCTACGATAAACTGTCTTGAAAGGAATAAGGGAATCCCATTTTTACGCGAGTTGTATTAGAGCCATTAAAGTTTGCCTGTGGGATGAAATTCAAAATCCATTTACAGCGCGTGAGAGTAAAGGCTTTGTGCTAAAAACCAACCGAGCAGCTGTTTTTCACACCCCTAGCTAGCTCCGATACAAATTTGCATCGCGAGTGTGCAAGTAGTGCTGCTGCAAGTCGCTTCATCTCGCCGGCAACTGAGTCACGAGCAGCACACACACACACACACACACACTAATCATGCAGCCGTGACCCACATAAATCAGCTGAGCGAATTGCATCCTCGACGTGCGGAAAACCCTGCATTAGTGCATTCATTAGTCCGATGTGCACATTTACCGCTCGCATCAAGCGTGAAAATTAAATTTCGGCAACCTGCATGAGCCAGTGGTCGTGCGGGTCTGCCTACATGCAAGGCTGGCTCCAAGTTTATTCCGGTTTGCCTCCGGCGCATCGCATGCTCATGTTTGCATTGACGAGAAAATAAAATCCATGGCATCGGGTCGGAGGTCGGATCCTCCTGCTATTTTTCAATCGAAGGCAAAATGCGGGGATTTGCATTTAAAATAGCAGAATAGATGAGCCCATAAATCACCGCATTTAGAGCGGTGAATAGAAATAACTCATTTTGGCACATTTTAATGAAAAAACTAAGGCTATCTCAGCAAATGGAAATTATCCTGAGGGAAATTGATTTTTTTATAAATAGAGAAATAGAGAAAAATTAGCGTCTGCAAAATTTTATTGTGTGCATTGTAAAAAGTGAGTGTTAAAACTTTTATTGGCCTTAATTAGATCCTAGCAAGGCCTAAATCGTTTTGTAACAAAAAGTGATTCAAAAGGATTGCTACTGACAGACATAATTTTTATTCCTCTAATTTTTTGTTCGTTATGTAATAATTTGTACTTTTGCAATTTGTCTTTTCGCAATGAAATTTTTGCAGTAAGTTAGCGTAACTGAAACCCTAAAGCGATGATCTTTTAATATTTCATTCAGATAAGGCTCTCTTGATATATTCTTAGACGCTTTCCCGAATGCATTTCTTACCTACCCTTTTGACTTCATTACAAATACTTGAATACCCGCAACCTTTCCGCATCCAACGCCATTCTATTGACAAACTATCAGCCGTCGTTATATTAATGAAGTCACTTGAGGGTTTTATCATCCTGCAAAAATTGTACCATTATCAGGGGAAACGCTGGCGTGTGTATCCGTCATTAGTTCGACATCTTGGCATTTTCATGTTACTGGTTTTGAAGCAGGACGCAAAATTGATACAATTTGTTTATTCTTGCTGCAGTTTTATTTTATGTAGGCACAAAATATCTACAACATTTAAAGTTTAATTGGTATTTTTCATTTGCCTTTTTTTAATTTACCCTCGGCAGAACATATTTACATTTGTTTTGAGAGATAAAATTAAAAGTAAGCTCGCATTCGCATGAGCTTGCATCACTTAAATGTACGACGCTTTCCCAGTCTGTCAATTAAAATGTATACAAATCACCTAGCACCGTGGTATTTGGTAATTGCAGTTTATTTTTAACACGTGAATACGCTTCATTTGTTATTTGTTTTTGATTTGATATTATGTTTGTGGTTTTTCTTAATTAACTGTTTCTTAAAATGAGATGGAAAATAAGTAAATTTTCAGAAAACAAAATTCAGCGTTGACAGAATTCTTTATTTTGAAACTTAACGATTCATAACCAAAATTGATTAAAAAAATGAGGAAAATTGAACAAACCTTAAATTGTACAAATTAGTTTTACAATGGCTACTCCCATAGGAAAATAAATATTTCAGACATTTTTTCGTTTGCAGATCAAATTTTGATTTGGTGCTACCTCGGTAAGCTATTAACATATCTGTATATAGTTCACTACACACACAGAGTTAGCTGCATTTAATAATATCATCTGAAATATATCATGAAATCCTCGAGTGCATCAACCTCCTTTGAAAGAAGTCAAACAACATTTTTATTTGAGTAAACATGCAGTTTAGTGAATTAAGCACAGGATCCGGATTTATAAGTCCGTTGCACTTTGCACTCTGCATTGACAGCAATTAAGACTACAGTTATGCATCACTGGGCAAGTTACGTGTAAAGTTAAGAAATAAATTACGTGTGAGATTCCCCGATGCCCCGATTAAATACAGTTTCCTCGGGTAAAGTAATTGTACACATAGCTGTATTTAACATCGATTTGGTTTTCCCCTCATAGTTGGGACGGGCAAACGGCACGTTGCTCTCGTCGTCCCAGCGCGAAGAGGCCGAGTTGCTTTATTATCATTATGCAATTTGAGGTGTGCTTACTTTTCTTTTTACACAGAGATGAAACGTGTACGCATGGCCGTGATTCAAGCGAAAACAACAAAAGCGACGAGACCTCGGCGTGTGCTTCTTTCTCTGCGAAAATTTGGAGCTCGCGTGTGCGGAAAACGCGGTCCTTGTTATCGTGATATTGAAAATTAATTGCAATTAATTTGCAGTTTGCGCATTGACTTCTCCTGCACGCGTTTTCTCTGCCCTGCAATAACGAGGGCTATTATGCAATTATCACTGCTTCTCGCTGTGAAATAACTTTACTGCTTTACTGCGCTTGTTGAAGACATCTCGCTTTTTATGGGCTGTCGAAATTTAGTACTTTTGTGGCTCGTTACGAAAACAAACAGTATAATGCTGAAGATTAAGGTTTTGTCTTGTACTGATCATGCGTAAATTCTTGGACTTGACGATCAGAAAAAATAAATCAATAAAAAGTGGAGTCAGATAAGATGAACCAAATTTGTGGATAGACTAAGCTTTGTCGTATCATTCAGCCTGGATATTTTTATCAAATCGACCAATATGCATTTCAACACCGCATTGCACTACTAAAATACTAAATTTAATGTGCTCGGCATACCGATTTCATAAGAAATAATTGAATTACGAAATAGAGGAAGAGAAGTACTGCGAAGGCAAATATTATAAGGCATTTTAGAACGAGCCCTCGGGCTGCAATGTGTGTCTGGATCTGTCAGTCTGTTCACCCCGCTCTGGTAGTCAACAAGAATTTTAAGAAGAAGTTGTTAAAAGTACAGTGATTTTATAGTTAGGCACTCCGACCCCCAATGATGATTTTATTTATGCAAAAACTTCACACTAGCAATTGACTTTTAATGAAATAAAAAGCGCAGTTAAAGTAAAGTTTATCAAAAGTAAAAGAATAGAGATTAAATGGACAACATCGTCCCAAAACCGCACCAGTAGCAAAAACTAGCTCGCCACGTTGTCGTGTGAGGCTACAGAGGTGCCAAGACCATCACCCACACCAACACCCACACCAAACCTACAGCATTATCTCTCACAGCGGCTTGAAGATTTCTCACAATTTAAATAACAAAAGAGTAACGGAAATTTTCCTTGAAATTAAAATTAGAAATCGATGGACTGCTGAGCAATAAACAATAATTTGACAAATATCTGCAGCCACACAGTATATCACAGTATATAGCTATAGGCTCAGTCATTAAAATAAAGCGCCGAAATGAGCCTCCAATATTTATGAGGAGCCTGACCTTAAATTGACAGACGGTGTTCATTAAGTATATTGACGATGAGGTTAATGAAAAACGGATTCTGGCGAATTATTCAACGTGCGTGCGGCTACGGCTATTATGTCACAGTAAGCTGTAAGCTCCAAGGTGACGCTGCTAAAATAAATTTCTCATCCCAGCGGTTTGCGCAGCGGCTTTCGTTTCGGGAAGTGCAAATAACACTCACACACAAAATTGAAGGTTCAAGTTCGAACAGAGCGAATGTCGTCCGGCAGGTATACTCCATTTAACCGACCTTGAGATCGCACAATAAAATTGCGCTTTCCTTGACGAAATAATATGCAGGGGAGAGGCACCTTTCAGGGGAAAGAAAGCTGTCACCGGAAAATACCTATGAGCGTGAGGTGGAAAGTGCGAGCGAGTGAGTCAGTGCCGCACTCGGTCTGCGTGCGGTTCCCGCACCAATTCATTTTTTCTTTCTTTCCTCTCCGCAGGTGGCGGATAAACGGCCTGCACTGACCTTGTGTCAAGTGTGTTCAGTTGGCACACACAACACTCACTTGGCGGGACGAGAAACCACCAGATTAGCTGGAAATCATGTCAAACTCTTCCACTATTTGCCTAATGGGCCCTGCTGCACTCGAGCGTTCCAATATTTTGACTAATTATGCAAACGCCCGCCCGTGTGACGTGTGCGCGGCGCGCACGAGTTACCTAATGCCTTTCTATAGCGGAGGAAAATGCGTGTGGCCTTTGTGCGGTCAACATTGAAACCGTTCGGGGGAGAAGCTGCTGGACCGGGAAGCATCCTCGACTGCGTTTGACCTTCTGCCCACCCTTTTCCTTCGCAATCAATCTTTTTTGCCAGCTCTACGAAATTCTCTCGGCTCTGCAGAATTGACCAATTTTATGCTTCGGATTTATTGCACGTGGCCGCAATGGTTTTTCGAGCGTTGAAATTTCCGATTTCATACTTTTATGATTTTTCGAATTATTTCCTATTTTTCAGCTACAATTAGAGAATCCGATCCAAGGCCGTTCCCATCGATTTCTCGCGTTAATATTTCGCTGTCGATTTCAACGGCTGCGAAGCCGAACCATTTAATCAAATTCGCACAGGAGGCTATCTAATTAGAAACTGCTGTATACAATTGTATAATCGCAGGCAAGCCACGATTATCTACCTTTGAAGGTAGAAACAGAGTTACAAATAGCAACAGATTTACCTTGGGAACCTTTTCCTTGTCAGTTATGAATATGAAGAACACCCATTAACACGTTCGTTTGCTCTGTTCACTTTGTACTCCATATCTCCTCGTGAAAAGGTCCAAAGTAACGATGATGAGTAGCTCTAACTCGTGCGTTCAATTTGCGATTCTTGACGCCTTCACGCTTGACTTGGCTCGTATTAGCACCTTGTTCGCCGATCGCTGATAAATGACTAATGCACTTGTGGTGTTGCAATATCTATCAAAATGTCCGCACTATCAGTTTGGGTGGCACGTGCATTCAACTCCAAGTGTGCCTTTAACCTTTTCCTTTTTGAACATCAACACCAAGCAGTGATGAAAAGCATCTCATCAAGGCATTCTTCGCAAAGAGATCATAAGTGTTTGTCGAATAATATTGAAAATATCCACGAAATAAAGCGCTACCGTGAATTTGTGGGTTTGAATCTTTCAAAAGTAAAATTCTTTCAATTTAATGCTTTGAATGCCAATAATTTACTTTCCCAATTTTAATATTAATTTTAGCTTTCAAATTATAAATAATGCTTAGCAAAATTAATACTTATAACCATGCAATCTTGAAATATGGGGTTTTATTTCTCTTTTTTGTTTATTTTTTTATTTGTTCGCCTCTTTTTAGATGGGTAACGAATTACTCGCGAAAACTCCTCGTCCCAATAACATTGCGAATGAATAACATGGGCGCACGTACCTCATTGAGGGATATTGAAGTGTTTTTATTTGTGACTTATAAATTGTATATTTCGACGTATTCCAAAATCACACCTGTACATATTTCGGATTAATGGAATAAAAATTATTTTGAATTTGGAACCCAGTCCAGAATATGACCACCTAATGTTACTGCCCCCGCATCAGGGTCTTTCATTCGTCCCATGAAATTAATTCACGTTTGTTGGAAATGTGCAAAACAGCAAATAGCGAGTCGGAAAGCATTTCAAAGTGCACGTAAAGCATATATGATCAACAAAATGCGAGCCATACGGCTTGGTTTCTTGCTGTTGGAGAAGTGGCCTTTTAACTTTAACATTAAATATCCCCTACTTTAACAAGAGCAACTTAACGTATCATCTGGAAGTATTTTAAATTCAATGCACACTCATTGCAAGTCAAGAATCCTTGTCGTTAAACTGTTAACTATTACAGCATTTTATCACTTTCTATTGAATAATTAATGGTTAAAAAGAGGTTTCACAAAACCCCATTGCATTTATACCTTAAATATTTAAGTGTTTGACGACCTAGATGTAAAACCTTCAACATCAATTTTAAATTAAATTTGGAAACGCCTGAATAAGATTTTTTACCAATTGGACTTTATGCGCGAAATCAGAGATGCATATATTTGCACATTTCAATTTGGCAATCTATATTAGAATGACATACATGTTTCCAATAATTGTGCCGATTATGGCCATGCTTCTGATCCAATTTTCGATTTGCCAGCTCAGTTGTTAAGCAGATTAAAAATGGTCTCGTTCAAAAGCTGCGTTGTCTTTTTGCGGTTTTCGCTTGCACTGCCCCACTTTACGTTCGAGTGCGCCTGTAAATTCAAAAGTGCGAATAATGCACCTTGAAAAGCGGTTCGCTATCTTTGCATAATTTATAGAAAGATGTGGTTGACACGTATGAGTTTGTGTGCGACGAAAAAGTGTGTGTTTGCAAATACAGGCAGCTCAAGGGTGCGTGAGGAGCAATCAGTTTCAGCACTTCATTCATTCGAGTTTTATGCTACATTACAAACACGCACACGCGGCAAGGCAAAGGTCGAACAGGCACGACGCTCAACCGTGGCCCGATCATAAAATACACGGAGATGAATAGTTTCGATAGTGCGGTGAAATGATTATAATAATAGTCGAGAAAGCTAAATAATAAAATGATGGGCGGCGTCACACTGTATCCACTCTTTTTTGGCAATGCATGGTTAAATTTAATGTTTATGTCCAACTATATACATTTAAAATAATTTTAATCACGCTTATCCACATAATTTTTTTTCTTAATCTTTCTTAAAGTTTGCTTCAATTTAAACACATTTTTATAACTTCTGCTCACTCGATCTATTAAATGTAATATTTTTAAATTCTAAAACTCTAAAGAAAAACTGTATTTGTTGTGAAAAAGCTTGAATTTAGCAGCTGAGATCGGTGAGAAATTCCCAGCAGTTTTTTATGTGGATGAATCTGTGATCAGAGGGGGAAATCGAAAATTTATTAGAGTGGTCGGCCTGGAGGTAAAGATCGATTTTGGCAGGTGCGTGGTACACTGCAGTGCTATTTTGCCATGACCTTTTCAATCTGGCCATAGCAAAACAGCTGCGACGGCCTTCGTCCAAGAGCGCTAGCTCCTTTTTCCAGCGGCTAGTTAAACCAAATTCCGTAAGCACTACGCGCTATTAGAAATGACTGATAGCTGCACGTCAAGTTTCCCTTTTACCGCAAAGAGACGCCATAAAAAAGCGATTAGCAAATAATAGTGAGCTTTTATTTGTGTGCGGCAAACGGACTCGCGAGTCAAACAAATCACCTGATTTTCTAGTTCATTGAGCATATTTTCTAGGTGTTCTCGATAATTAACTAATTCTAATTCTTTCCTCTTTTCCCTTTGACATAATTGATAAAAATGAGGAAAGAGAAAATTTATATCTCTGTTATGGATAATTAATAGCTCACTATACAGCAAAAGGAGGCTGCACATATTACATTTCGAAGGAAAACATGATCTCCTCAAGTACTTAAGACTTTATTGGAATATCTACAATAGAATTGAAATTTTCATATTAAGTCATTAAAAAAGCGGTTATTTACAGGAGAAAATAGCGGACAAATTGAACTTTTTTCTTTTATATTATATTGCTTAAAAGCTTCAACTCTTGATGACTCGTCGATTATTTAATTAGATCGAGGTTAATTATTAATTAGATTCAAAACTTAAGTCTCCCGTGTTTTCTATTGAACTTAATGCTCTCAGTTTTATAATTAATTTATTACAAAAATAGGTACATCAATGTTCGTAGCCGGGACGCTCCAGTTCAAAACATTATTTGTGCGATAAACGAGTAAAATACTTTTGAAACCCCATCAATAATAAGGAAAATCATTTTTTCCATAATATTTTGTTATTATATAGGTTTAGCAGAGCATAATTCTACTCGTATTGACAAAAACAAAACAATTCAAATCTTTCTAGTTAAGAGAAGTGCTCTAGAGTTCTGGTTTCTGGTTCATTCAGAGGTTTAATGACAAATTAACAATGAAGTGTGTATATGATATATATGAAGCATGGTTTTATTTGTATATAGAGAGGGTTATTAGAACAAGATCTTATTAGTGAAATATGAAGTGAGATGCCAATTCAAAAAAGTCTGCCGAAATCACCAAGTATTTTTGATATAGAATATATTTTATCTTTATATTATTATTATTTCGTCTCCTGACTCCCGCCAGAGCCAGCATGCAAATGAGCTCAGCAGTGTTGATGATGGCAGCCAATGAAAAAGGAACTGCCAAAAAGTGAGCAACCTCTAAATAAAAGCCGTTCCAAGGCTTTTTTGTCTTCTCCTTCTCAATGAATTACATAATAATTAATTGATATCTAAGACCCTGAATTTTATTTTTGTTTTACGAGTGTTTTTTTCCCTAGATCGCCCCTGCCTATTCGCCTGCTTCCCCCGCTGCTCGATCACTAGCCGCTCGTGAATAATAATAATTAATGCCGTCGCGCCGAGAGTGCAAGAAGGACAAGCACCTTAATTATGTAAACGCCCGCGAAATCGCCTTTTTATGTCCCACCTCTCCTGTAAATAGAGATTATATTGCTTTGCGCAATTTATTGTCCTATAGGAAAGGCCGTTCGGATGTAATATGCGGTGGGTTTCCGCAATGTGCTACAGCAAATATAGAGCCGTGATTTCGGCATTTTTTGCGGTTTTTAAAAGCAATCAATTAGAAAAGACCACTCAAGCAGCATACCTTGAGAGTCGTGGATGCGTCTTTTTCTAATCCAGATTTGTTAGAGGGAAAAATCCCTGAATATTTCTAATCGACACTGAACTTCTCACCTCGCGCGCCGCGAGGATCGCGTTTCGGTCTTGAAAAGGATAATAAACTCGATTTTATGATTAATCTTCTAACGGCAAAATTATATAGATGCTTTTACTTTCCGTTTGGTCACGACGTAATTCCGAGATGCGTTTTGGAACACGCTCAAAATCCGGAGCTATGCGCTTAAATTACAATCTTCTGCCATCTACCAAAACTTCTGCAAGTGGTGGCTCTAGCGGTGAACCCCCTCCTATTGCAGATAGAGGCATTTTGGCCGTTCGATGCATTTTTAAGATGGAAAATGCGGAATATTAGTGACACGCACTTTTAAGAGTGAAGGAAGGGGCAGTTATTTGAAGAGAAGCATCAACTTTCTACACGACATCTAACAATCTATAATTTCCCAAACAATTATGCTAATCGCGAATTTGAATTTTCTAATTTTTTGCCGTCCGACCGCAAAACGGTTCTTGTCTACATAGCCAGGTAGGCAGCATTTCTCCAAAACATTTCTCTAGCGCACGCAGACAGACAATCGCAGTACGGCGCGTGCGAATCTCCAATTAAAAAGGCATTAAAGCTGCAGGAAACTGCTTTTGGCTCTGGACCACGCTGCTGCATCTCGCGTCTCGTCTGCCGCAAACTTTCTTCGCGTATTTCAAGGTCCCACTTTCACTGTGTGTGCCTTACATCTCGTTTTACACTATATACACACGTGTTTACATCGAAGGTTTAATAAGCTATTCTAAAAATTGCAGAGAATAAACAGAAAGCGCAATAACTATTAGAATAAGATTCCATTTAAAGATGGGTTTGCAACGATTGTGCATCCTCTGTAGAAATACACGGAATAAATAAAGATCAACTTGTCACTGAGGAAGCTCACTTATTAGCTGGCGGATAATCGCATTTAAAAGAGATTTGCTTGTTAAGGCAGACGAAGGCATACGTGTTGTTTGCGCGATTGAAAAATAGCTTCCGCGCTAGGCTCTTTTATTTTCCGCGTCTTCTAGGAATCGCATATTGGCTGACTAAATTTCCTATTGGGTCGAGATCAATTTTTGCGTCTGGTGTCAACAAAGCAGTAATGAAACGAAACCGGCGGCGGCGGCAGTGCCGGCCGGGTCAAAAATGTTATGAAAATAATTCTTTTCACTCGACACGTCTGTGGCCGCGAGGGCAGTTGACGTGTGTGCGCCAGTTTTGTAACGATCGCATGCGTTTTCAGCGCCAATTAGAGCCAGCAGTGAGGAAATAATCGGCGCAGATTGGCCCGCGGACCGTCCCAATCCATAATAACCCGCCTTTCAGCTATTATTCTCTATTTAATCAACACACCGCACTCGAGTGGAATTAGGCTGGAGAGCATTATTCTAACAGCCGAGCGGTGACTTGCGACTCTTTTGTGTGCGCCCTGTGAATGAAAACAAAAAATGGTGGCCTCTCCTTAAAGCAAACAACTCGAACAAAGTGTGTGCAAATTGTTTTGTTTGAGAAAGATGATCCTAACAAATATATTAATCCCGATGTCAGTCTTAAATTGCGTGCCAATGCCAATCATTCTCAGCTACGTTTTTCTGCTTTTTGTAGTTCATTCAACCAGCTTTTTTCCTTTTTTTTTGCTCACGAAATCCCAGCAGTGCGTCATCTTGGTGCCAATTTTGCGTATTTCTTTGCAAACAAACCGCATCAAGTTGCGGCTGTTTTTTTCCAAGACATTATACTGCACATCCTTCTTTAGTTTAGAACAATAAAACAAGAGCGCATTACTCAATTCGGATTTCCCAGATTGACGGCACTCCATTTTTTCGGTGTGCCGTCAACAGGCACAATGCAAGGGCGATTTAGCTTTTGTAACGAGAAAAGTTTTATACGCAGAAACAATGGCAGAAAAGTGAAACTGAGCGCGTACAGAGAGACACGGAATACATAAATTTAAGCCGGCACTCTCCGCACGTAATTGCCAATTTAAATGTCAAGGTTTTCGTGTGTGACTTAACCAAGCCGAATGCAAAATGCCGCACATGTGTGACTTAGCAAGATTCTCGACGGCGGCTAGTTTTCGTCTGCGCACCACGCCTGTCCATCACCGCAGATAAGCTAAATTCATGTCTCTTATAACGTTATACATTGTCTGCTGTATGACTTTTATTTTCGTGTTCCGGAAAGAATAGCTTTTATGAAGGTTTTAAATTCTATTAATCAAACGAAATTTGTTTATTATCGATTTTAATATTTTTGCTTGTTCAACTAATTAATCCCTTTTTTGTTTTTAAATGTAACGGTGATTAATTTTGGGAGCAACATTGCTTCCCTGGCATGCTAGTGCATTATTTTAATAATTTTTTCGCGCTTCTAACATCAGGAAACTTCTGGTTTAATCGCGTATCACTTCCGCTTTCGAAAAAAGTGTCGCGTGTCATGCAGGATGCATTCGTGTTTTCTCCTCCCGCCAGAGTGCAATTGCGTTTTGATGATAATTGCACTCGTCGCTTATAGTGCAGAAGATAATTTGGCAGACGTCAAACCCACTCGGCCAACTTCCTCGTCTCTGGAATTCAAACGCGCAATCGTTAAAACGCCTTGTTTGAGGGTCTTTCGTTTCCATCCGTCTCAATTAAGCCCACGAAGCGAGTGACTGAAGAAAAAAGAACGAATATAAATAATCGCTTGTTTCAATGTCAAACAGGCATGGGTCCGATTAACGCGTTTCTTTCTTCGCGGAACGACTGCGCGGGAAAAATTGACAAAGCAAACCGCAGCTGCTGATTATCTGCGAGAGGCGAAAATTGTAATTTGTCGATAAATTAAATAAAATTGAGAGTTACTCATGTTTCGTTGAGCAATTCAATTTATATTTCAAAATTATAAGAATACCAAATCTCCTGCGACCTGAAAATGTCCTTTCACCTAAAAAGCGAACCAATCATTAGAATTTCCATCCGAGATGTGAGAGAAATTGCGTCGCAGAATAATAATAAAAAGCCATTCGATCCCTGGAGTCACTTCGCATGTTTTTTTTCACAATGCCATTAGGTGGCTCAATCAGAGCATGCTCAATTAAAGTAGAGGACCTTTGCATTTACATTTGCAAAAGCAGTGCCGGACGGGCATTATTTTATGAGTGATAGCAACACGAAAATAATTAGCTTTATCTTCTTGCATTATCTGATAATTTGGTCATCTTATCACGCAGAATCACCGCACCGTGAAGGATTAATTAAAAAGGCACTTTTACTTTCGTATTCGCGCCGTGGCCGAAAATCGAGAGAGTGTGTGCTGCTGTGTGTTTTCTTCTGCGAGCAGGCAGACTCGACTGACTCGAGTGCTGGTTCTGCTGTCACAGATTATGCAACACGCTCTTAGTCAGAGTCTAGAGGCTCGTCCGGCAATTTTCTCCGCTCACATCATCTCGCACACAAACACACCATTATCTCAATGCAAAAGATCTCATATGCTGATTTTTAGAACTTCAACGCGATTTTTTAATGGTTCCTGGAAACTTCCATCAGGAATGTTAAAGATTTGCTTCGTTTGACGTAAAAGTCGACGATATTTGCTCACTTAATGAGTCCAGTCCGAGCGGGAAAGGTGTTTACAAGCATTTTTACTGCCTGCATGGCTATGAAAAAATAGAGCGGCTCTTTTGAGGGAAGCGTAGTCTCAGGAGGAAAGAGTCCCTATTCATAGTTTCAATCCATTTGGACGAGGCCACGCGCGTTTTTTGATCCCTGACCTAAAATTATGACACCTGACTTACTTCCTGCTCTAACGTAGATAACTATTTAATTGTTCAAGGAAGATATGTCAGTTCGGATGGCTGTGAAAAATGTGTATGAAAATTGTCACCTCGGGGTCAGCGGGTCTCGCGCCGAAACGAGGAAGTTTGCGCATCTCATTTCAATAATTCTGACGCAATGTAACGAGGAAGCTTCAGTTTTTATTATTTAATATTTTGGTTCAACATTATTTCAAGAACAAAATATAATTCTTTTAGTTAGAATGTGCCTCGCAACCCTGAAAATCGGTTTTACTTGCGGATCAAATCGGAGGTAATCTTTTATGCCTTTTATGAGGAAAGAAACGAACATTAACAGAGAGGGCTTCTGTGGTGGGTACGTAACATTTTGACAAAACACTTTCAAAGAAAATAAACAGAATATATGCCCTTTTCATAACATGAATCTCAATCAAAAATTGTTCATATATATTGAACACATATCTCCGATATAATCCATTTTTGTAATAAAGTTTTAAAATTTTACACACGTTTATATTTATTCATCGAAGGTTAACGAACAATTAAAAAGTTCATTTTAAGTTTGATAGATGGCTACGACGGAATTTAGCACACGATTTCGTTTAAGAGAAGGTATTTTGGAGCTATATGTGCGTCACACGAAAATTTCTTCAAACAAATGGCGAGTTTAGGAGGCTGGACCTTGAAAGGAAAGCCGTGCTTATTGCTAATGCGGGCTTATGTCATTCTTGGAGAGCGACAAGGTCTAGCTAGCTATTTCTCGTTGAGACAGGAGTCGGTTCATCCCTTCATTGCCATGAAGCCGAGGCGGCGGCAGCGGCGGGCGCAAAGAAATTGAGTGTTTCCTGCTTTTCGCGCCCGCCACGCAGTGTATTTGACCTAGATTCGGTGACGCGAGATTTCGGTCGGCTGGTCCGCGGCCGAGAGCAATGTGAGCAAAGGCAACAGGTGCCGCGTGTGCTGAGCACGCTGCTGAAATCGAGAGTTCTCGTCCATTCTCAAGACGCACGGCAGCCCAGTCTTGATGATAATCATATGCTAATTCATGAGCCCAATAGAGAGGAGACGACGCGCGTTTATCACTAGTGCTTCTGCTCTTTGAAACACTCCGTGCCTATTTCATCAAAGAAACTCATTTTTTTCAAGCATCAAGGAAGTCTGTTGTTTGTCGAAGACCGTCATTAATTTTTGAATATGGCTATTATTTCTAAAAATATATTTTATAGCAATTTTTGACGAGAATCCTAATTGGGTGGGTTTTTCCGTTTTATTTTGTTGTGGCGTACTAAATTAAAAGAAATTATACCCAGAATGATCGATTTTCTATAAAAAATTAATTTGAAATAAAATAGAACGTAGTGGCTTAATCTCGAACATTTTGCACACGACCAGTGCTTTGGAATGGTTACAAAATTGGATTTTGTTGGCTATAAGAGAGATGAAAAGTAGAAAATAATGCAAGGAAATATTTTTAAACTCAGAATTATGTTTCTTGTGGATCAGCACTGTAGGTAAAGCAGTATATTGATACTTTTTAGTGCATAGACGTTGAAGATTTAGACGATATCTAGTCTTTTTTGTGAAACCAAATTTTGTTTTGATATAAAATAAAATCATCTTTTCATAAAGTCCAAAACCATCTCTAAGTGCCGGAACCATTTCAAAACGTCTACTCACTTGTGAAACCCTCTAAGCATGATATTATTTACACTACATATAGATACATTTTATTATTTTTTTTTTTTTAAATTCACCTTGACTGTAGTTTGGGACTATTATGAAATCTTCTTAAAGGAAGAAAACAGACAATCGCTATTCACAATGTTGCTAATTTTCTCTAATATTTTTTATCGTAAATGAATTAATAAAATGTGTCTGATTAGTAAAGCTTTTGCTGTTGTCAAGACCATTCTAAATAACTAATTTCAAGCATATTTTATTATTATGTTGATCTCGTATATAGTCAAGCGTAGATTTGATAAAGTAATTTGTGCTAAAAATTCTTAAATGAAACAATTGAAATAAGACAATATGTTCGATAGTATTTTTAGTTTTAAATTTGTTAAAAATTAGGTGCCCTAAAAATGCTTTGTTTTTTGTTAGAGAAGACCGCCGTAACGACTCCGTTTGGTCTATTTTTGTACCCGTTTATGCCTTTCGGATTAAAAAACGCAACTGCCACATTTGAATACTGTAAAAAAAACATCTTAACAAAGCCCGAAACAGTCTAGTATATTAGTCAGGGTGCTAGTGTTGAAGGAAGTTAATTTATTTTTTCGTTTCATTCCAGTATGCTTGCTGGACATTTTCAGAAAATTTTCCCCACGTTGTTTTTTGTTGCATTAGTTGTGTTTGCTAGCATATAGATTAATTTAATTTTTTTAATTTTTTTTTAAAAAGTGCTCAACAGTATTTCTTCATGGAAAGTCTACAAGTTTCAACCCTTTAGTCAAGATTATTAAAAAATTGCGAATAATTAATTTTCTCACGTATTAGAAATGCTCAAATTTGAATTCATTGGTGCCTTGCACCACGATGAAATTATTTGCAAATCATTTTCCGTGAATTAAATGAGTGCCTTGAACGATGTTCCATTAGATTACATCACTAGAACTACGAATGTACTTAAGCAAATTGCATCTAATTTCGTTTCTTTGCGTTCCAGTTAGTCCTTGCTGGTGGCGAAACTAGCAGAGATTACAATTATACATGCAGGAAGAGAGTGCTTCGGCGAAAAGAGGAACAAAGCGATTTCGGTGCTCGAGGGCGAAATGGTCCTAGTCGGCGGCCGCCAAACGCAGAGGGGCGGCTGCTTTCTCGTTTCCCCGTCCGTCCCCCGAAAGGTGCGGCGCCGAAGGTTGGTTGGCCGTCGGCCGCGGTGTGCGTTGCACGCGGTTCAAGGCCCGTCGGCCACCCATAGGTGCACCAGACCCCCTCCCCTCTCCACGCGCTGGCCGCCGCCGCCGAGTTCTTCTCTCGCTCAGCCAGGCTCTCTCAGTTTCGCTTCTGCTTTTGCCAGGTTCGGTGCCGCGCCATGATCGACTGACTTACTCCGTCTGCCACACCAACCCTTTGCCCCGCGACTCCATCGGCCGCTTCTCTCCCTTTTTCCATTGGTAAGTAAGCAGGTCCCATCAGCCTGTAACTGTCATAAATAATTTTCAAATTTATTTAAAACAAAGGGCAAAATATTTACTTCATGATGAAACTGTAAAATCAAAAATTTAACTGGACATTCTTTAATTTTGTGAATGATTGAAACATTTATTAATAAAAAAGTGTACAGCAGATAAAACAAATAAGGTTAATGTTATTATCAAAGTTCAATTCTCGATTTTGTTTTGGCATAATTTTGTTCTTGTCACAGTTTTTATTTTTTGAAGAAAATATTTCGATATTTCAAAAAATTGAGTGATATATTAAATTTGATTAAATTTTTCTGACCTTTTTGAATGAGAAAAAATGACTCTATTTATGCGCTGCGCGATTTATAGTTCGACTGACTGAGTGGCCCTTTTAAAAAGCGGCAAGTGCGCGGGATTTAAGTTGTTGCCAAACAAAGTACCGCGAGCGTGTATGTATGCGCTCAAAGAGGTGCACGATCACCATGAACTCTTTCTACCAAACAGCTGGTTTCGCCGAGCAGTCGCGGCACCAAACACTCTTGCTTTCAAAATACCACGCTCGGCAAGCCGTACACTTACTTTTGTTAATAATCACATGTGCCAGTTCTCCTAAACACCTCAAATTCGATGCTAAAATATTCCTCAATTAAATCTGGTTTGCCCTTCCTCAGAAATGATGCTGAGTGCTATTAAAACTCAAAATGGGCATATTTTGAGAAAGCATTTATGAAAAGTAAACAAAAACACATTTTTAATTCTAAAATGAATATTCACTATTTTTATTTGAGATGAATTCGTCTATTTACTTGAACCATATGCGCTTTAAAATAAGAATAGCGAGAGTGAAATGACTGTTTTTATTGTTGTTATGTAAAAGAGCTAGATGTAAAACTTTCAATACAAATAATATGATTAATTTAAATCTAAATTTAAATTAATGAATTATTTATTGAACAAAATATGCGTGCAAACACTAAATTGATCAATTTTTACATATTTTTGCTGCTTCTCTCAAAGTCAATTTTCTTGCTGTACGCTTTTGAATATGATATTTTTCACAAGTCTCGCAACAGAAATTACATCTACAATCGTTATTAGGTTCATAATAAACCTAAATTTTAAGGGGTCTAAACATTGTTGCTTTTCCAAATAAAAATATCAAAACTATGAAGTTTGTTTTTGACATATAAGGACTCGTGATTTTGCAGGTGTGCGCGATGAGAGCAGTCAGATGACGACCAAGGTGCCGATCGACGAGGAGGATGGCCTCCTGCCCATGCGTGCTGCCCCGGTTTGCGTTATGGTCGGCGGCGCCGGCACCCGTCTCCTGGCCCCCGAAGAGGGTGAGGACGTCAGCATCGAGTCCAGTCTGGACTCCAGCTTGGAGTCCACGACCATCACGTCGTCGCCGGCGCCCTCGCTCCGCTCGGCGGGCTCCCTCGACAAAGGACCGCACAAGGGATTCTCCAAATGTGAGTGTTTTTCTCCCCATGAGCAGCACTTTGCGAACTACGAGTGAGAGATCCTCAACTCGAGTGTGTGGTGGCGCATTACGCATGTACACGAAACGCTGGCTGGTTGTGAAACGCTGGCCGGCCAGTTGGGAAACGCCGCCGTCACCGCGGCTGCTGTGCCATTTTTTACGCGCGCCCGATGCTTTTTCGGCCAGTTTTCTCTATACCCGGCTTCTGGGAATCGGTGTCCCCGGGTGTTTTGCATAATTAATCCGGCGCGTCTTGTGTTTGATTCCTGCCACTCAAATTCTTGATGGCGATGCACGCCACTTGTTTTTATTTTGGAAAATCAACAAAGAGGTAAACAATTTCAACCGGGATGAATTCGAAAGTAAGGTCAAACTGCTCGAAATCGGACCTTGTTGAGCGTGTTTGTTTTCTTGCTGGATGGTAGAAAACATCTTGGAAAGATTAGCAAATGCATCCTGCCGAAAATCGTCCGTCGCTAAATATTTGCCGTTATCAATTCAAATATTTGCGGGTGCGAAAAGTACATACACCTTAAATAGTTTCCAACAGACTTCCTCCGTGCGGTTGCACAAACATCAGACAAACAAAAAAATCACGACTGAGTGAGACACGGCCACGTACGGTCGGAAAATTAAGACCGAAGGATGATTGGTACGAAGAAGAACCATCAATCTGCGTGCGTACAAAATAAAAAGTAAAACCTGACTAGCAACCACTGTTAGGAAATCCCAAAGCGATCATCGGACGGTCTTGTTTTGCTTGTACTTGAGCGTGACGAAAGAAAGAAGCAAGTTCAAGCACCGCTGCCTGAACTCGAATTCGAAAAATGCAGATCGAAAGAGGCTCATGACCTGCGTGCATAACGACAACTCGCCAGGTCGGTTTTCTTAGGCAATCCTCTGACGTGGGAATCCATTTTTTGTCGCTCAGGTTTCGAGAAACAGGAGGAGAGAAAATATAAGTGACCCTCGTCAGGCCGCGTTGGCTGAATTTCCGCATTCCTGGCAGCCCCCGAGGGCGAGGATCGGCGATTTTGGCGGGATCGCTGTTGCTTTCAGTATCGAAATCATGGGAGAACGCACAGGCTGCCCTGAGGAGCGCCTCTACTTCCTTTTTACTGCTGCTCTCTCGCGCGTTTATTGCATTGATTTGGGTTTGGATCAAGGTTGCAGCACTAAGCGCGCGCGCGCTGACGACCAGTTGGGCAATTTAAACCGCTCTCGAATGGCCACCAATTTTCGCCAGAAATTAATTTTTATCCATTTTTAAAAGTCTGCTGCGCGATCAAATTAAATTCCTACTTTGTATTTTAAAAGATTGAAAGAGAAAAGCTGCTCGACACAGTTTTTATTTTTTCCAGCGATGAACTTTCCAAGCGTGAAGAACACTATTAACACCGCGTTGCATAACACTAATATCCTAAGCTCAAGTTCAATCGTAATTACGGTCATTGACGAGAGTGAGAATTAATAATGCAAGTATGTGCGCTAGACTGCAATATACCTGTAAATACCCGCGTGGCGGTCGGTGACGGATAATTGTTGACTTATTCTTTTCCCTGTCGTGCAGCACCTAGCAGCAAAAAACTAGTATGGAAAGTGAAATGATTCCATAAATCTGAACGAATCGAATGCGAGCCGCAGCACACACACACATCGACTCTTTTTAAAAAAATGCCAAGGTCTTGTGGCAAGAGCAAGAAAAATTCTAATTAACATTGAAACAACTGTAGTAGTAAAACGAGTAAATCTTACGTAGACGCCGAAAAAAATTGTCGATGATGTAAAAGTGCTTTCTCCGGCACTGAATATTACCAAACGTGCCAATTAGGACTTGAGTACCAATCCTATACTTTGGGATTCAATTTTTACGCTTTGGTCCCAACAATTAATTATCCAACAGTATCCAAAGCTGCGGAAACTGAAATGGGTAAAGATAGATAAAAATAATATCAACCAGAAATATATTTGCCTTCAAAATTTCACTAATAGCCGCCCATTCTTAGTCAATCTACATAGCCATTTTTTAAATTTCCTTTCTTCATCATGATAAACGGTCTTAGGAACTGCGCAGAATTTGCAAATAAATTAAGAACAACAAGTTATCATTCAAAGTCTCTGCCAATGAACAGAAATTAATCCTGTGTGATGGATGACAAACTTTCTAATGATGTCGAAGGTTGGCAGAATCAAAAATTTTGCAAAGTTTCTTTCTGTGCAAGTTCCTCTGCAGCGCATGCAGTGAAATTGGAATGAGCCCTTTTGTGTCTTCTCAATATAAAGCGCGCGGCGTTGCGTACACACGCTCGCAGTTAATGCCCTATTCACAGAGGCATAATTAAACCGCTCAGCAAGCCTTCGTGGGCAATCTTTCGCAACTATTTTAATACATCAACAACAGCAAAGGCAGTCGGCCGGCCGGGGCGCAGTAAAAAATCAAATCTGGAGCTGATTGAGCGCCGAAGGCGAAAAGTCGCGGTCGCGAGCGGCGTCTATTGCATCCGCGAGTAATTAGCGACATCATGGCTAGCTGCTTGGCAAACCGGAACCGAAAGAAAGCAAAATCCAAGGCTGCACCCAGCCAGCGAAGAAAGTTAATTTGCTTTTCGGGATGGGCCCGGGGGACCGCGATGTCGCAGACACAATCAGCAGCGGCAGCAGAGAAAACGAATGCAAAATGAGAGAGATAGAGGAATTTGAAATTCAATTTTAAACGTCCACCCTAGGGCAGCTGAAACGCCTGCGGGAAAAATTAAAGTTTTCTTGTCGAAATGTAGTTCCAAGTTAATCATTAATAGAGATATTTTGCAACCAAATTTTGGTGGTTCAGCCTGGAAAAACTTTGTCTTGCTCCGACATACATTATCTCTAAGGATCGGAAAGAAAATTTAGACAAAACGAACAACCTTTTCATTAACAATTAACTAATTTAACCTTGAATGATTTATTAATATTATTTTGTTCTTAAGTCGGGAAAGTTAAATTTTCCTTGTGAACAAGCGAGTGAGATCGTTAATGCTTTTTGGAGTAAACGATAGAGAGTTTTTATTTAAGGTTGGCTTTTATTTACGTCAGAACGAGCGGTGAGGAATATTTTAAAATGGCTAGCCTATTAGTGTTTCCGATTTATGACACGTTTGCACGGATATTGTAGCTGACTTAGAGCACGCACGAGCTGACCAAGTTGAAAGTTGTTTCAAGGGTGACGATTAGGTAATGGCTATGCTTCGGTTATATAATTTATGTTAAGAATTTTTACTTCATTTCACTCAGCCTTTACTAGACATTTGTGCATTGTCACCGGTTGGAAAGCGAGCTTTTCGTGAAAAATCTGCGTAATGTACCTCTCGTCAGTGCCTCGGGTTGCGTAAAACCTAGCCGAGAGATGAGCAAACAGTAATGGCGGAAGCAGCTTTTCTCATTCAGACACACACACACGAATGTGCAGACCCTGAATGGGTTAGAGAATTGATGACCGTCTGCTGCGGCTTGCAAATCTGCCGCGTTTTGCATAACGAATAAAAAGCCGTGCGTGCCGTTCAGTTGCATTTTGTTCTCGGTGCAGCGTCATGCACTCGTCCGAACATGAGGCACGTCGACTTTCTTCTTTGTCAGAAAGAAATCGAAATCAAAAGTGAGCAAATTGCAAAAATTGAGGGGCGGGCGAGAAACAAAAGTGTGCCGCGCATATCAAAACTTTTCACCACAAATTGCTTGACCTTAAATAACAGCAACGAGCTCAACACCTTTGCCGCGACATAAATTGGCCCTGCAATTTTCTCATTCGCACGCGCACGAGCTGGGGAGCAGAGGCGAAAATAATTTTGTCGGGATGTGTGTTAATTACATGGCGAGCATCTTTGGAAGCATAGTTCCGCGAACTTGAATTTTCGATGCTTTCGCGCAATTAAACATAATTAAATGTTGACAATGCGGCTCTCGAGTTATTTTCAAATACATACAGCCGTCACGGCAACCGCAGCCACAGGAGAAGAAATTTGCACACATCACGAGCGTTTTAACTTTTACTATTAACAGTTTAAAAGGAAATTAAAAAGTGAAAAAGCAATAAATTGATACAATCAAGAGTTCGTGAAAATAAATATATTTCACTTAAACTGCAATATACGTGTGTAATCTGAGCTAAATATCGCGTTGGGAAATATGATAAAGCAGTCTCCGTGTCTTACAGAATTAATTGCAATCGCGCGCCTGGTTATTAAATTAGAGGAAACGACCAACCTGCTGGTCAAAACAAGGCCAGCTTTGGCAAATATAAAAATGGCCCAATGCTGTTTTTTTTTCAAATTCGCGAGTGCGTTAGAAACAGGAAGACTGTTGTTTAATGAGCCGTTTCAGAAACAAAATAGCATCTCATAATTTTTAATTGCGGTCAGCTAATTTAGCTTTGGACGATTTACACTAAAAAAAAGATGCCGTGAGTCCTCTCTATCAAGATTTACGGCCGATTTCCGCGAGCTGCGCATTCTCGCGAGCTGTTTTCGCCGTTGGCAGGGCATAAGAAGCGGTGGGCTGGCCTTCCAGCCGCCAAATAATGCCAACAATTGCAATCCCCGCCCGCCGCTGACTGACAGAGTGAGTTCGCTCGCAAAATGTGCGACACCCAAACGCTCTCACGCGAATTAATCGTATGCGAGAAGCGGCCCGCGCGTCTGACGTAACTTTAACTTCTGTGTCAAAAATTCTAACTGGCCAGGTCACTTTCGCTTAAAAGCAAGTGCCGGGCCGAGCGGTTCATCTCCAAACGGCTCGGCATATTTTCTTGATCTTGCATTCTTTTCAAAATGGAAGCTCTCGCTCTAGGCGCACGGAATATCCTGAAATCTTTTTAACTATTCTATTTGTTTAACGAATTATGATCTTATCTATTATAGTCAATTTTAAAGATTTCTTTGTGTGGCTTAAGAACTGCGATAATTAGTGGTTACGACAGTGAGAGGCCTCTAAATTATTTTTTGTTCATGAGGGTCCTCAGCGAAATGCCAAATCGCATCTTGTCGGTTAGGCCCAGCAAATATGCCGTTGGCTAGAGACTCACAGCAGTCGATCTGTCTGGCTTTGATTTTAATACATCTTGGTATGACGCCATTTTTCCTTGACAGTAAAATCAAACAAAAATAGTGCATTTTTATTGTGTTAAGTGATTCGACCGCTGTGAAATTTACAATAGAAGAATATCAGACAATGACAAATAACTATTTAATGCTTAGCATGCGAATTCCAGCTGTTAGACGTAATTTTATTAGCCACTTTAACGGCTGGAGAAGCAGCTCTTTGTCCGCGGCGCGCGAGCCACTCAATCGCGCATTGTAATTGAAAATAATACAATTTATACAATACGAGAGTGGTGCCATTCAGAGTCAAGTGGCGTGAAAAGACAAATTAGTTTCATTGTGGGCGCGTTTGTGTCAAGTCACGATTGCTGCCGCCGCCGAAACAGATTTGCTCTTCTAACGTCTAATTCAGGGATTGTTGGCTCAGGTCAATCCGCCCGCGCTTTGCAGAGAGAAGACGCCTTTTTGCGTCTATTATTACGGGCTCTCAACCAACCGAGGTGAAAATCTCTTTGCACGCAATTCGGTGCTTTTTATCTGCGGTCGGATCGCTGGCGAAATAATATTTCACGCCAGGAAAGAAAGGCAGTCTTTCGTTCGCAATGAGACCCACGCTTGCTGAAGGTCACTTCCGCGAAAGAAAGGTCGTCTCTAGAAACAATTTTAACGGCCGCCAAGTGCGCCCATTGCATCCTTCTTTTCTTCCCCCCAGTCGTAGGATTATTCTCCGGCGCTTCGTTCGCGAATTTTGCAACGAGCTTTCGCGGTGGACAGGAGCCCAAAACAAAACACGTGGCCCCCGACGTTGTCGCAGCTGGAAACACGCGAAAATTGCATCAGTGCGAGCAGATGTAATTTGTTTGTCGCTAAATGCCACCAAACGTCGGCTAGAAAGTCTCGATTCTGGTGTTTTGCGAAACACGCGTAGCTCATTGTCAGCATCAGAAAATTATCAATTCTCGGTCAGAAAAATATAAAAATTGTTCACAAGATAATTCAACAAACATTCAGAGCTGTAAAATCATAACAGAAACAGAAAGTTTCTAGCTGTCCAAAAATGTTTTAAGTCACGCGATACTTTCGGTTAAAGGTCCCTGGAACTCGAAGGCTCTTTCTTTTATGGGCGAGAAGCTTCAAAAATACGTTTATTGTTGTGGACCCATTGAAATGCCGGCGCGCGATGTTGTATGTCTGCGTATACGTATCCGTACAAACAGGTTTTGCAAATCTTAACTGTTCTCTGCGTACACGATGCTTTAATTGATATAAATCTTTTAAAAATGCTGAGAAAAGTGCACGTATAGAGCAGCTGAAGGCCACTCGGTGGCACAGAGGTAGAGGACACTCGGAATTTTGCAAGAGGGAAACAAATGACTGTCGCGCACCTTTGAAAGATCGTAATAGCGGATTAACTTTTAACTTAACTGCCTGCTAAGACATTTGACGTTGTTTGTCCTGCCAAATCGAGCCTTTTCATTCTCCGTGCGCGCGTGTACTTTGCAAATTAACGAGGTCTGCGGAGAAAGTTAAAAATGGTAAAAAAGATGCTAGCACGTGATTTAAATTGTCAATGTGCGGATCCCGACCAGTCTGACCTCAGATTGTCATTAATTCAGGGAACAAATGGACACGCTCCTACCGCCGCTGCAGAGCGGATAATTTAATTTAAAGCGGCTCCGGTTTGTTACTTTAATCCTGGTTTCACAGCAGGGCAGGAAATTCTTAGGAAACGTGCAATTTTAAATTCCGATGATTGCCTGGCGGAATAAACTGAGCACAAGCAGGAAGCCGGCCGGACGTTCCAATTGGTGAATTACACAAATTGTGTATTTGTCTACGCGCACGAAGAGTTGCAGAGAGAAAACGATAGACACACTCAACTGCACGCAGCCGGCATGCAGCCTTGACTTGTTTGGTCATCCAGCAAGGATGTGCCGAGAGTGGAGAAAAAGAATGTCACCTGATTCCTTGAAACCATCACTCTTCCCCAAATGGCCGAGACGCCGACAACTAGCCACACTTACGAAACTCCCTCTCTATTTTGAATATGAAAATCGAACGGTTTTCAGCGCGCGGCCCAAAGAAAAATAAGCAGCAACGTTGCTAAGGCTAGCTGTTCACCTGATACGTTGACCTCTGCGCCGTGTCGGAGAAATTCAGCTGGGCGAGATGTTATGAAACTGCACCGAATCTTCGGAGAGACCCCGGGCCAAAATCATAATCTTTCGCTTGGCCAAAGTCGGCGGAAATAGCGTTTTGTTGCTGCCGAGAGTGCACCAACTCTTCCTTCCGACATTGCCCTGCCCAGCAATTATTCCCAAATAACCGTTTTAAACGCCGAGGACACTTTTTAACGAGAACGTGGATGTGCCGTTGCGAGGAAGAAAGCGAAAACGATGTCCTTTTTCGAGGAAGAAATCCCACGCGTGCTGTCAGGAAGGTGATGGCCCTTAAATCATCTTGTTCAACAGCCTCGAAAGAAGTGCAGCATGCGACTCGTCGTAACCGCATCTCTGGAATTAGCAGGGTTCAACGCCCTTCCCTTTTCAACTTGATTTATTCTGACACAAGTGACACTGAAGTCATGCCGTTGGCAATCAAATCAATAAACCCTATCACCCTTCAATAACGTCTTCATAATTATTTTACAATGCTTAAAAAATGTTGAGTGTTGATGAATTTAGTTCAGAGCTAGATCATAAAATAAAATCTAGACTGGCAATAAAATTCCGAATCTGCGTCGCACTTGAGCATCGGACAACCGGCTGAGTTGATATTTTGGTGCGTATATTTACAAATCTAATAATGAAGCCGAAAGACGCGAACAGTGAAAGTATATTTGTGTGCACTGTTACACCTATGGTGGCGGCGGCTGCTGGTAAGATCGAGCAGCAGCAGCAGCAGCAGAAATAGGTTACTAGGTGGATTATATCACAGCAAACCTGTTCTCTCGGCGAGTGCTCTTGAAATATATACATTTTTCTTTCTCGCCGCGTGCGCTATACGTCTCTTACTCAGCATCAGCAGCAGGCGTCGCGCAGGGTGATATGGAATAGTGCATGTGCACACGTACCAAGCGTTGACCTGCCTCAATTGCAGTCAAGTGCATGCAACTGCGATTCATACACGTGACTGGCCGCTTATGGAAATTCCGACGCAGCTGGAACTTAGTGTTTCCTTAAAGAGTTTGTTTGATGTGTCCAGACAAGAAAGAGCTACCGTGGCAGTTACATAAAGCCGAAACGAAAACAAAAATAAGCAACTGAATTCAAGTGGGGAAAAAAGTTAACATTTTTGTGACGCACGCCTGAGGTGTTCTATAAATCCATAATGAAAAGTTGTTTTGATTTGAAATGTGATGGGGTAACCCTTGGAACAAGTATTCGAGTGAAGTTATTCAGGTTTGAATATTAATTAGCAACTTTTAGATATATTTTGAAATATGTCCCTGCTACTTTTTATTTCGCGGAGAAAATTAATAAATTCTACGAAAAAACAATTTATTTGCCTGATTCTATTAATTTATCTTCAATGTTTATCTCCCTTTTTAACTCATAGTCAGGTGAGACAATTAATATAATACCAAGTGTGCGCGACTTGTTGGCATACATTCCTGTTTTATCTCGAAAAAAGTTCCATTCATCTTAGTCTCAGCGGCACGCAATTCATCTCGGCGGAGAGAAGACAATTGCAAAAAGCAGCCGCGTGTGCTGCTGGTCAAATAAAGGAAATGAATGCGCGCGCGTCGAATGTGAAAGTTATATTCTGGCGGCCTGGCGCGCTCACACATAATTTTTTCCAACCACACGCAGACCCGCTGGTCGCCTAATTTTGCACGGAGAAGAAAAAACGAAATAGAGACCGCCTCTATTATGCAACAACAGCTAATAAATGTGATCAAATAACAACGTAATTTGCACTCAACGCGTATAGCCACGGCGAAATGAATACATTTTCCTGATGTTTCACCGCGACTAAGTAAGCACGCACCTTTATGGCTCTTTGTTTGCAGACGGCAGCAAAAAAACTCGCTTTTCCATGTGGCGTCAAGAGGTTTCTCCGCAATTATGATAATGGCAATCAGAGATGGGATGGATAGAGAAATTTTTGGCATTTTTTTTTCTTCTCCAAGCAGCTCGATAAAAGTAAATTATTTGTAGGTCTTTACAACTTCCAGGAATGAGTTGTTTTTGTGCACGTTTGCCACTTGTCTGCTTCCTTACAGGGAACGGGGACCAAAACTGTTGTGTCACAACGTCCGCCAGATAAAATTTTTACAAAACTGAAGTCTCATGGCGACGTAACGTTCCGATAATTGGTCCGAGTGTTGATCCTGAACTGATCGGTGGCCATATTTCCTCGGTGCGGAGAAAGCAGCTGATCGTTAAATCACGACGGCGGAACATGCCGACATGAATGGACTTCGGTCTGCCCGTTCCATACGCTGCCAAAGTAATAATAAAAGCCAACAAACACGTGTGACGCAAATCAACTGCGGCGCGGGCCGTTCACCTTTTCCAAAAGGAAAAAGGATGAGTCGAGAACGTATCTGTGTGGTGCTGAATTTTTTGTTTCAACCCCAACGACTGACCACAAGATGAAGCGTTTCTGCGTTTGCCACTTTTTCAGGACTGGAAAACCTTTTCTTGATTTTTCTTCCGTATCTCTCTTATTTTCAATAAAAAGCTAAAATCGATTCTCGGCGCAGTGAAAAGAATTTCAATTCAATATTCTCTTTTAATTTAATTTAATTGTCAATCAAGCTCAAATAACAAACATGTTTCGAAAATATTCAAAAAGACTCAATAATTATTTAAAATTGAAGTCAATTCTGAGAATTGTACTTTCAAGCGTGAAAATTATTGCCGCTTTTGCAGAGCTGACGTAATATGTTTACGTATTTAATTGAGTAACCAGGCGCAAGATGCGTTCACTGTCGAAAAACGCTATCATTTCCTTGGAATAAAAGCGTTTACAGCTCTCATTCCCGCGGCCGAGCGAGTAATTCCACGCAATAAATATTACCTCAAGGATATTTTGCATAATGTGGAATTAGCCGGTATGTGTATCATTACCTCTTGCCACGTGAAATATTATTGCCAAACTGACCAAAATGCAGGCACGTGAGCAAGACGGAATTGACGGGAAATTACTATTTATGCTATTTATACTGTTTGCGAAAAGGGAGTTGCCGTGCGTAGCAGCTGGCGCGATGAATGGGAGAAAAGATATTACAGCCTCGACGCACTGCTGACATAGAGAAGACGGTGTCATCAGCCGCGCGTGGGAAAATCCTTATCGCGCCGGGCCTGGCAGTAATTTCCAGAGGTTCCTGCTCCCTCACCGCCGCGCGGCCGATACCCAATTTCATAATTGGCTTCGAAAACACTAGATTCTGTGTTCGCTTTCAAGGATTTTGCTTCTATTTCGGCCGCAACGTGTCCCAGAGATTGAGTGGCTCGTAAATTTCTTTAATAAACGGTTGCTCCTAATTCGATTTTTTCATAATCAAGTTTTGATCATAAATGTCAAAATTGCGATGAAACAGATTTTAATTTATGCATGCTTTATACTACTTAAAATTTATTGTATCTAGCGGGTCTAAGATGCTTCATTTAATTTGGCTATTTTTAAATGAAAACTGTGTATTTTATAAAAGTATAGGAAGACCTAATATGAACAAATATCCCATAACGCAAACCCATAACTTTGAAGGAGTTCATTTATTAAATTTAGAATTAACATTGTCTGTGTTGTTTGGGCAGGTCAAGGGGTGTATTTATTTATATTTAATTTTTTCCCGCTCTGTTAACACTGGAAAAATTAGGTATTCTGTTTCACAAACTATTGTCCTAAAATACTAGCAAAGCTTACTTAAATTTACACAGGTTTTCGTTTTTTATTTTACTTCCGAGAAAGCTGACTTCTAAGTTACGTTTGTTTGATTTTTGAGAGGTTTACAGTACACTCTGTCCCTAATGGAAATCATCAGTGGATTTAATCAACCACTTTCCACAGCCATTAATACACAGTTAAATTTTTGGATGTCCTCTAAAGCTCCTATTTGCGGTTGAATTTTACTCATTTACAATAAAGAAATGCATCTCTGACCCTTTATTCCCACTACAATCGTCAGAGTTTAGCAACATGGTTGAATTAATTTATAAACGGAATTGCCTCACGCTGGATTCGTCGGGTTTCGGAGCAGCAGCGACTCGCTTGCTTCTATAATGCATTTTTTGTGGCGATGCGCGCACAGGATGTTGGTATAGACAGGCGTCGACGCGTAAAAATGCATAATTATGCAGCGCATCGATTGGCGAGTCGCGGTGCGTGCGCGAGTGCATCCTTGGCCAGCCTTTCGCACACATCGGATGCACTTGGGAATGCGAAATACTGCTTGGCCAATGCTCATAGGTGACATTGCTAGGGCGGCGTGTGACGCAGCCGAGATGACCGCCGAGCACTGACCTCGACGCATTTTCTTTTCCACAATAATAAAACACACAATTTTGGGTCCACGCGATGGCTCTCACTCTCGAGCACGCATATCGACAATTAAAATTTCGAAAGACACGCTCTGATAAGCCTGTCTGTTGCGAGACTCCGACGTGTTTGTTACACTTTTCGGCTGCGGCGGCAGGAATTAAATTAAATCCGAGTGTCTTTCTCTCGTCAACGACGACGTTGGTGGCGGTGGCGATTAGTATTTTGCCGCCGTTTGTTTGTTTTGTTTGCCTCATTAAGAGAACATGAACTGACGCAATTGCCGTCTGCGTCGGATCCGAACGCATTGTCTTTTCCGCAGTCAAGGACGCGTGACGTTAGATAATAATGATAATTGAAATTATTGCGTTCGTGAATTCCTCGACTAGGTAGCGACGTTTCAATACTCAGGCAAACGAAAGGCCTTTGCCATTGAGCTAAATTAAATATCCGTGATTTCTCTGGACATTTTACCCAGCAGAGTATCCTCGGCCTTTTCATGACCATTCTCTTTATAAATTAAAAATACTTTGGTTCAAAAACACACGAACGTTCAAGAGTTTTTCTCTTTTGCTGTGATGATTAAGGCGTGTTCTTCTCTAATTAAAATAATTAAACCTGCGCTTTATCGTTTGAAGGAGCCATAAAATTATCATTCTAGCCTTGAATTTTGTACAGCACAAAACAGCTAAAACGCGATGTTTTCACAAAGAATAGGATGTCTGCCGTTTAAATTACAGCGCTTAGCAAGCTACCGAGCTAATGTCCTTTGAATCGAAATAGTTTAACAGGCCCTCGATTTAAAAATATTCCTCTACTGTTTTATTGCATAAAAGAACAGATCGAACACGCACAAGCACAAGCAGTAGTAATTTATTTTACTCTCGACCAGACTGAAAAACTTACCGTGCTTGATCTCACCGCCTTTAAGCTGTGACTCAATCTCTTAGGTTACTCGTAATTGATAATTGTCGGCGAAGGATGTGAATGACGCACGTGACCCCATGCTCTGCAGAAACTGGTGGAAAAGCAGGATATGGGTTCTGCACCTGACGTATGCAATTTAGGCTGACGCGAATGATTGAAATGAACTACAGTTAAACACATATGTAAGCCAATTTTGTAGACAATTAGCGGCTCGTAAACTTGCTTAGATCTTCCCAAGGATTCGCTAACACCGATTCAAAAGCAAATAGATGGGTTTATCCCAGACGTCTGCAGTACCTCAGGTCTCTCGTCTCCATATATACACACTGACTATATGGGCTTTCAGGTGTTATCTTTTAATACAAGAAACCTCATTTTTCCTTAAATTTCTAAACTTTTGTAAAGCCTTCAGGAAAATCCATAAAATTTCGACTAACAGATTTTTTTAGCAATTAAATAATCTTAATTTGTCCTATTGAAACCGATTATTGACACCTATCGCAAAATATTTTGTCATTGGCACAGATTAACTCAATTACTCGAGCACGTTTCTGCAAAGTAGGCTCTATTAAGTACTTCCTGCAAGATGCGTGCATGTGAACAATGAGGCGCCGCAAAACGCGGCGTCGGCCCTGATCTTGCGCGGCCGGGCAAACATGTGCCAAGAATGCGGGATCGTAATCTGCGGCACTTTAGTAATAATGTCATTTGAGTGCGAACGGTTCTGGCAATCAAAATGGTCGAGTGCCGCCAAGTGAGAATAGAATAGGCAGGACGCAATCAGGTGTGAAGAGGAAAATGCAAGGCGCGTAATGATATTTGCACGGATGGAAAACACAATGGGTGCCGATCCTAACGACTTGGCTTTTTTCTTTACTCTGCTCACGGAAGCGTGAAAGACAAAAAGTGAAATGTTCAGGCGCCCGTGGAGTTGTTAAATTGATTTTTGTTGATGTCCTAAAAACAAAATGGCTTGACTCTACTTGCAATTTTTAAAAAGCAGGAATTGAAAATTGAAAAGTTTAAATGAACATTGAAATCATTGATGTTCTTCGCTTTCGTGAAAAACAATTTACTGATTTCATTCATGGATGTTTTCAAAATGACAATGAATTCGGAATTTTATAGAGTGAACTAAAATTCAAATTCTTTTCACTTAACTAAATTTTGAAGAAAAATCATATCAACGATGAAACCACGATGAAATAAAACGCATTTTATCTTAAATTTTGATTTTTTCAGTTCGTAGAGACAAACAATAATTTCACATACGTTGGGGAGATGTTAAATTGATTCATGCATAGCTTTGTAACCTTCTGAAAAGGTATACGCAGCCTTCAGGAGCTCAATAAAGTCGAGTGTTTTGCAAATTTTATCGGACGTACGAGAAGACAAAACTGGTTCGGCCGTAAAAGTGCAGAGCGAACTTGAACGCTTCGGCGACCTCGGAACGAGGAACACAAATCAGGAGGACGGTCACTGGCACTCCCGTGTTTGTTGCGAAAAGTTCACATGGCGATAGTGCCAGAGCCGCGCGTTTCGGGCCTGGGAGAAAGGAAGTCGGGCGGACAGCAAGTAGGTCGTCAAGCCGCCATATAGTGTGTTTGTGTGTATGTGACCCCTGGCCGCGCATGGGAAATCCAAGGAAACGCGATTTCTGAATGAAAGGTCAAGAAACCGAGCCGGCCGGCCGGCCGGCCGGCATCAGACACACCTGGTAGGTCACCTGCCCTGGCAACAATATGATCTATTTCCGAGTTGTGCAACACGCATCGGTATGGTAGCGGCACTTTGCCCTGCGCTGCAACTGTCGATTTATGCATGCACGCGACCGAAGCCAGCGGTGACGGTTTCAAATGTCAAGGCTGCATGCCGATTCTTCGTATTTTGCGGTTTTTTCGCGGTTTTTTAATCACTTATTACACTCCTAGTTACACGCTGGAAGGTTTTAGATAACAGAATAATTTAATTGGATGCCGCCGAACATTTTTTGCTGCAGATTACTTATTAGATAGCAGGTAATTTCAGATTTTCCTCTTCAAATTAACTCTTTTTTGAATGATGATAGATAGGAATATAGCCTTCACTTCGTAACATCGAATGTGTACTGCGAATATAGCAACGAGGAAAATATTATTAAAATATGGTGCTTTGATTTGAAGATTAGCTTTTCACCTCTGCGTGTTATGAATGAGACGCAAAAATGCAGGATGCGTTGGATATTTTAACTTCTGCTTTAATTTTTTATAAAAATTCGAATTGAAGAGCAAAATGCCGCAAACATGAACAATTTTAAGAAATTTACAAATCTCAAATAAAGCAACCCTTATTTATTTCTTTGATTACAGAGCACTGCGTGTTTTTTAAATTAATGAAATCAAACCGGACGTATAAATTAGCCGACACGGACACATTTGCTAAAATGAATTGCTTTCAAGATTTTCGCATCCGGACTCACGTATGTGCGTTTAATTAATTCATAGCAAAAGAGCTCGTTTAAAGTTCCTGATACCAATCTAGAGTCCTTCTCAACGATCCTGCAATGTTAACTCAATGTCGGATTATGCACTACCTTCCACATGCACCGGCATAATCAGACCGACTGGCTGATCATCGGCATAACAACAAAATGCATAGGATTAATTAAAAAAATATCACTTTAAGTAAAATTAAAAAACATCAATGTGAGGGAATTCTATTTTTTTAAATTTTCCTTGTTCCCATAATTTTATTGCATTATCGCGTTTGAAACTTTGTACTGCGTCATTCCTCAGTACAAAATCTATGCTAGCAGCTCAAAATTTCGTCTGGAGGTTTCGCTCCTCCTCACTGACTTGTGTCAGAGGAGTAATGACGAGTGAGCGAGTGCGGCGGAGACATGAATGGTCGTGGGCAAGCGCGCATTTAAAGAGGGTTAAGGTCGATCTCGGAGGAGGCATGCCTAGCTCTGGTCGCGTCTGCACTGGCTGAGTGAGCTGCCTCGAATGAGGTCACATGAATGTTTTTCTTCCAGCGAAAACCCCTCCTGCACGCGTGGAAAGCCAAATCCGGTTCCACTTTTCCATAAATCAGACTTTTCTGTGATGGCAGAGCCGCGCTGAACTTGACCCTGCTGTGACGCTTCTTCTCTCCTAAATACGTGATGCCAGGCGGCCTTAAACGCGTGATAGGCGCGCTAATTTTCTGAAGGATTCGCGCATGAAAAATAAATATCTGCTAGGATCGCTGTCGCAGACACACATCATACCGCGGCTGCCATCACAATTAAGTGAGCGGCGGCAGATCATTGTTTCATTCAATTAGCCCGCCCTGCCGCTGTTGTGAAATAGAAAATTGCTCTTTTGAATTAGATTAACCGTGCAATTGTGAAATCAGAGTGAATAAAATTATCCCAAAGTCCTTCAAATCCAGGGATAAAATAAATAATTTGTTTATATTTTATGAGGGGATAATTTCGTCACATGATTAAAAATTAGATTTCATTCAACTGAAGGGGAAATTCAGTTGAATGAAAGCAGCATGCATCGATCATGTCTATATTCAAAGTTAGGCAGCGAGAGAACGATCGCACAATTAACTATTATTTCATTATTATGTAAAGAAGCTGAGTTAACCTTGTAATACTGCACTTAGCCGCGCTCATAATGGCTCAGGTACTCGGCGCTGTGACCTGTTTCGACAAACTAGTCGAGCTTCAAACAATCATAATGCATTGGTAATCTCGCCTTCAATTAAATCACGAATTTTCCTTCGACTTTGCACCTAAGCGAATTGTGTAGAAGCGGAAATTCAGCGAATTCGAACCAAAGCTAAGTCATTTACCGTGAACAAAACAAACATCCTTGTTAACACGCAAAGCAAAATGTGCACTTGCAAGAAATATGTATTCGGCGAATATGGTGTAATTTATTTTACAAATAATGCAAATCACGCTTGTCTCATGTTTAGCAACTTGACGAATGAAAAGACTGCCCTTCTGCGAAAACAATAAGCAAACACTCGACGGGAGCGGCGTTTAGTAGAGTGGAAAGACACGCAGACGTGCCAATTGAAGAGCTCAAAGACAAATTTTATCTAGAATTGTATGCAGTGAAAATAAGGAAAGAACTCTGCTCGACTCACAGTGTTAAAACAACAATTAAAATCGCAATAAACGCTAAATAAAGCTTACGAGGAACATTAAAATACAGAGCTTTTATGGGAGTTGGCTTGAGACAACATCGTGGTTAACCTTTAAGTCAAACAAGGACAGAGCACTTAATTTGCACACTTTAACTATATTTTGTCTCCGTTTGAGTTATCAATTGCTAACGCCAAGGACCAGTAAAAAAATAGGTAATATTCCAGGGTGCCATTATCTCGTTCCTCAAACCAAGAAAATTTGCATGAACTATAAATCAGACTTCAATTTCTGAAACATCATTTAGCACAAGTTATGTTGTTGGAGATATGGTAGCTAAAGTTGATACTGCACGTGTTGGAAACAAGGATGCGAGAGAGAAATTCGCATCACTCTTTTGGACATTCTCCGTAAGGAGACAATAACTTTAATGACAAATCGTGTATCCAATTCAGCGTGGACTAAAAAAATTAAATCACATTTAAGGCAGCGAAAATGTGGTCACGGGAACAATTTTGCGCAGAGAAAGGCTATTAAAATTAAAAAACGAAGATAAAGCCCGTCCCTTGACTTTTTTCTCGATGAGCGAACACCTGCGGCCGACGAAAATTTCTGACAATGAGTGAAGAAACGCGCAACATTATTTGCTGAGGTTTCTCCCTCTGCATGCCGAAGTGTCGTTTGACGCAATGAATGGACAGCCGGTAGATTTACAATTGCTTGATAGAATCGAGGCACACTTGCGAATTTTGCACACATGGTGCGTGCGGCCGAGACAGAAACCTGTTTTCTTCCTCATATTTGATTTTACGGCCATCCATCTGCCAGCACGTGGTTGGTTAGTCCATTCCACACAACGAGGTAGAAAAGAAAAAAATGCAAATCAGTCAGATCCGCTTGTGCTGTGTGGTGTGGGTCTCGACTCGTAATGTGTGTTACATTGGGATTATGGCGGAGAGCGCTGGAGAAAGGCTTTTTATGTAATCGCCGGCTTGCCTAAATGCACTGTTGAAACTGGATACACACAGCTTCTTTTACATGTATGGCAATTTTTCGCGACGCTATTGAAACTTTAAAAGAAAATTCGGGTGCGCCTGCTTCTCTCTAATGTACCAGTCAAAGATTTTCATATTACACGGAAATGGACAGTAAATTTGCCCTTAACCTGTTGACGTGTGTCGGCTAAAAATAATCTGGTGTTGGAGATGTGAAAAGCATCCTGCTGCATTAATAGATACCAGTCAGGTATGCCATAATACGAGGTTAATAAAAAGTAATTAACTTGAGAGAGAAAATATTTGCATAATAAATCCTCCTCCCACTATTGGAAGTTGTGTTTGTTATGACGAAGATGTTATCTTTGTACACTCACAAATGAATGATCGCCAGTTGTTGATCAAGACTGACGAATTACATGAAACCAAAGCACAATCAATAAATTGATCCAACGGAACCTCTTTTGTCCTTGAATCTTTAAATATGCAGGGCCCACTCGCCCCACTCCAACTCTGTCCTCCTGGACAGGGTTTTTGTAAGTTGCTTGACAGGAGTGTTGCCTTTTCTCAAATGTTTTTCTAATATTTTTGACAGCGCCATAAAATGTATTAGCCGAAAACTGCCAATGGTTAACCTGTTTTATTCTTCTGAAAAACTTTATTGCGCGGCAGAACTGGCAAAAGACCGCCAGAATAAAAAATGAATGAAGTCCGATGAATAATGCATCCACGTGTACGTGCCAAAAGAGGAAGCACACCTGGGCCCTGGGAAACAGGATTAGGCAAAAACTCAACGTCTCGCTCGTCAGTGGTCAAGCTTTTCGGTCGGAGGTGAATCGGCCGGTGAGACGTAAATCAAGGTTTCCAACCTTGAACCTGCGAAAACAACAAGGCTCGTGACTCACAGCGAGCGAATTTTTAATTTTCGCTCACTGCTTGTTGTGAGGAAACGCAAACGCTTCTGGAAAGCAACCTTGTACTTAGATAGCTTTTAATTTAAACGGTACACTCAAGAGTATTCACCTCCTTGACAATTTAATTTTAGTGCTGTGTACACCTTCTCTTTTCAACATTTTGTATACATTTTGGGTGCAAATTCTAACAGTGCCATGTTAAATGTTGCAGGCTTGTGCTGGTTGTTCGGAGTCGGAATCACCTTCTTCCTAATCGGCTCGCTCGCCATCATCTTCCCGCCATTCGACGTGCTCATGAACGAGGTGAGTCTAGGATCCAAAAGACACCGACGTGCAGAGTTGTGCGTGGCCTTGCCTTAATTGCGAGACCAAAATGTGCAATTCGCCTACCTGCTTGCCTCGAGAGATATGCGGAGGAAGCACAACGGAAGCTTCTTTTCGGTTTTTGTATTGTTTGCCCAATCAGTTAGAAGTTAAGAAGCCATAGGCTTTATGGCGCCCGAAGCCAGATTTACGACGCTTTTCTGTCGAACTTTCTAATTTGTACGAGTCGGATTTGATTCTGAGTCGGAGTAAATGTTTGTTTTCGCACATAAATAAGCAGGCGGGCCGCATTATTATGTAACTCAGCATTGCAATCGGCGCTTGTGGGCGCCGCCAAACAGTCTTTCAAGTTCGCGTCGCGAAAATTCAGCTCTGATTTGTAGCCAACACCCGAGCGTGTGCAACTAAATTTAATGAAAAGAAGTGCGCATTTGAGTTTGTGCAAAAAGATCAATCGTAGTTTGCTTCCGCGTCTAAGAAAACCGCAGTCGGAATGAAAAATGAACGACTATTGAAATCATATCGTGACAGATGCAGGGCGGCGTGCACTTTGGCTGGGCGCAAAAATTAAAATATATTCACTATCGCGGCGAGTGGTCATTAATCAACGGAGAGGAACAAAGAGGGACGTGTTCGAAATGAAATACAATAAAAAATAGAAGAGCAAACCACACGACACGACGTCGCTTCTTTTTACACGCAAATATTCGCCAAGGCTGGCCTTCAATCATGGGAGGGTCGTTTACATCGGTCTGCGCAATTCGCGTGTAAAAAAGCGGACACGTCGGAAAAATCAATTTTAAGACCGGCTAAAGAATAAGAAGCATTAGGGGGAATTCCGGCCGCTTGTTATTATGATTAATGCTTTCTGCGCTGCCGAGAGACGACATCATCTTCATGCGCGTGGTAATTGCTCCACTCAAATAACCTGCTATTTCTGCATCTCACCAGATCCGGCTGGTTTCTGGTCTGCAGACTTCATTTGAGGGATAATTTTCCAACAACTGTATTTTGGCCGTATAAACACGAACCTGGAGCAAAGGGAAATCCAAATAGTACTGGTTTAGCGTAATTTTTTTCACTCCAGACTAGTTCACATCTCTTTGGGCACAATATCAAACTTGCATCTCTGGGGAAACCCAGCAGTGGAAGAATTCGTCTTCTTGCTGATCCCACACGAAACCTGGGAGTAATTATTAACTACACTAGCATTTTTTTTAGCTGTTCATCACATTTACTTCATTCTTTGACTGGATTATGTAACACTAGTAAAGATGTATATATGTCCTATTTGGATCCAAACCTTGATTAGATATGAAATTGATCTGCACGGATGACAGTTAAAAAAGCTTTGGTTGCCTATCTTGTAAATTGCACAAGTAAAATAATGAAAATTTCACCTTGAAAATATATACTATTTTAAGCCAGCGTACGTGTTCACTAAAAAAATTATTTTTATGCCCTTAGGTGGAGGCAGAATGCTTCACTTAAATAAATTGTTAATAATTATTCCAACAAGGAAAAAATTGCGTAGATGTTGAAATATGTATTATTAGATCACTGTCTGCTAAAAACTGGCAGCTTGACAGAGAAAATATATCGAGGGATGGGAAGCCTCAAAACTAAAAGTAGTAAACTACCTGTTATTTTTATCTTGCACAGTAATGCATTCAGTAACACTTCAAATGTGGTTTTAAGGAATTAAACAACTGCTTCAAATATGACATCAACATTTAATGGTAAGAAGGCCTGCAGAGAGCTGGCGGAAAATGCCCTTCAATCTCGTAATGAAAAGAGGCGTCAAGTTGAGACGAGCAAAAAACAGTGCCAGCCAGTCGGGACGAAGGTGCACTGACTCCAGACGCAAACGTTATAACATAATTATCCAACGAACATTCAAGAAAGCATCACAGGGGAATCCCTGCCGGCGGACTGCCCATCTCGCACTGCTCCCGCGTTAGTTTGTAGCGAAAAGTCGACCGGCCGAAGAAATAAATAAATAAAAAACCCAACCGGTTTTCATACTCACGTGGAGTTGAATAAGTTGCCAAAATAGAGTGACCTCAGACTCAATGTCAGGTCGGCAAGGCAGGCCACTTACTCCTCGTTGCGTGTCTGCCTTTCCTCATTTCGGGCCGCTTTTCTCTTCCGCAGAGGCTGCGTATGCTACGAGGCTTTCCGGCCTTTGAGTGGTGGGTTGAGCCGCCAGATGAAGTCTTCCTCCGCCTCTATATCTTCAACATCACCAACAAGGACGAATTCCTCGCTGGCAAGCAAAAACTCAGGTTGCAGGAGGTCGGCCCTTGGATTTTCAGGTAATCCAGTTTCACACTTCACTCCACGCATTTTTTGTTCTTTTTTAGTTTAACGCAGCGCACAAGGTCGTCAGTATTTGTTTTTATCTGGACACAAGTGAAACGCAGATGCGAATTCCTTCTCTCGTGCGTCATTTGGAAAATTCCTACCCCTTTTTATGGGTGCTTAATGAAACTCGCGATTAAATTAAAAGTGCCTGGAAAACCCACCTGCGTCAATTCAAATTTAGCTCCATTGCGACACTGCTTTCATTGTGTTCCGATTTTAAAGCAACGTAATTATTGAAGTTACAAATTTAAAATGAGATATTTTTGTCAGTCATACTGTACATGAAACATGGAGGTGCTTTTTCATCATATCCTGTCCGTAAATTTGACAACTGCAAATCTTTTAGGAATTTAGTTCTGTCGCAGTTGCTCTCTTAAATAATTTAACGGACGCAAAAAGCATGGAAGGAAAATATTTCGCCTAATTTCCTCTTTTAATTGTACCCGAAAAAAATGTTTCAGATGTGAAATTAGCCTTGAGTTATCCCAAGCATACTCGTCGCAATTTAAATTAAGCTGAAAGACTCGTTTTGAAACCGCCGGCGAGTCATTAGTCTGATATCTGAACGAAAAATCAAGCTGCTACTGCGGCTTAATAAATCTTGTGCGCATCGGCCTTGTCCTCTAATTATCGTTGGAGGCGTGGAGCCTCCATTTTGGCGAATGGCTCTCGATGAAGACAAATAAACTGATTTCTCGCGTGTGTGTCCAAAGGGAACGTCTGCGTCACACGGACGTCTTTTTTAACGACAACGGCACCATGACCTACACAGCACACCGCAGCGCCGAATTCCTGCCAGAACTGTCCGGCAATCTCAGCATGGACACGATGCTAGTGTTACCAAATCTCGGCGTCCTGGTGAGTATTGCCATTAGCGAGCGAGCGGGCAAGAGACAAGAGAGCGAGGAGGCATAGGATAGGCAATCCGCACGTTCACTCTGCGCGGCGTGTTGCCCTACTTCGACTTATCAGGCGTTCAAGCAGTTTTATTCAAATCTTTTGTTCCATTGATAATGCTTTTTTAATCAGTTTTTCTTTTGGATTCAATCACAAGATTTTTTTAGCAAAAGCTGGTGATAGTGGTGATTTAAAAAGTCTGCCTTGTAGAATTCGGCTCAGATTAGCATGCCAGAAAAAGTTCTTGAACTGGTTGTTTCTATGGCGATAGCTTAGTGTTTAAAGTGTTATTTTTTATTGATTGATCAAAACAAGATTTAAAATATTTCTTAACTGTTATATATGTTCGTATTTTATTTATAAAGTCACTATCCGAGTTCCCTTAGTTTTTATCAAAAGCGCCTACATAAAATTAATTATTTAATTGTTAATTTTAAATTTGGATATTTCAATATACATGACACTTACAAATACACAGCTATTCGAAACACCCACTGTGGAACCTGCTTTCGTTTCCGCTAATTTTTGTTATTTTTTTTCGCCGCGACTAACGAAAAATTGTTTTTCTTTGACTGCGTGATACAGGGAGTTGCCTCGTACATGTGGGACGCGTCTTTCTTCACCAAACTGGGCATCAACATGATGATGATGAACTACAACTCACAGCCGATTGTCACGATGCGTGCCGGCGACTACATGTGGAATAACACGGACCCCATGTTCAGCATGGCAGGCAACATCATGCCTGACTTGGTGCCCACCACCAACCTCGGCATCCTACATATCGTAAGTTTTGATATTTTCCAATATTAAAAAAGAAAGAAAGCTTAAACATGCAAGCTTTAGAAAAATAACATATATATATAAATATATTCTACTGAAGAATCCTAACTAGGTCCTTGTTTTCATGTTTAATTGAAATGTCGGACTTTTTCCTCGAAGCTTAACGTTTTTATTACGCTCAACTATAGTGTCGGCTTCTTCCAGAAGCTCTATTTTGGGAACAGATTTTTTTCAGAACATTAATAAAAACGAGTTGAGCGTAATGAAGACTTTAAACTTCGAGGAAAATGTCCGGCATTTAAATTCATCATGAACAATTTTGATGATCTGTTTCTTTTATCGAATACGAATGTTGTGACTCTAAATTCTTCGCTTGTAGCTTCAGAAAAGTAAGGTTCAAGCAGTCAAAGCTTATTTTTCTGTATATTGATTCTCCATATAATATAAATTGCGAAAAGCTGACCGAAATTCCCACTTTGCCAGATTTACGAGCACTTCAGCGACGAGGTGACGGTCTACACGGGTCTGCAAAACAGCCGCCGCTTCTTCCTGATCGACAAGTTCCGCGGCTCGCATCGTCTCGGCCTTTGGGACGGCGAGTACTGCGATTCGGTCTACGGCGCCAGCGAAGGCGTCTCTTACCCTCAGTTCCTCACGCGCAACGACAGCCTCCTGTACTTGCGCAAGACCATCTGCAGGTACCAGAACTTTCATATTTTTCGAGTCAACATAATCCCATGAAATCCAATTAAATTTACGATAAATTGTGATAAATGGTCCAAAGCTGTTTTTTTAAAAAAAATTGATACAGACGTTTGTAGGCTTAGTGTTGCACGCATAATAGCGTTTAATAAATTATTCATTCTTTGATTTTTTTTTATCAGGAAACCTGTTTTAGTGCCTTTTTAAATTTTGGTAAAAATAAATAAATCAATAAAAATGAGTTTACGTTTCCTATACGCGTTTTTAATTACGTATTTTTAAGTAATTTTGAATTGCATTCTGTCAGAGCGACGCCGTTGTATTACGAGCGCGACGAGATGCGTTACAACATGAACGGACTGCGCTTTGAGCTACCGTCCAACTTGTACGCCTCCCCAGACGAGGTGCCCGAGAATAAGTGCTTCCGCCGCAGGGGCGACTTCAGTCCCCAGCTGCCATCGGGGGCCACGGATATCTCGCCGTGCTTTTACAGTGAGTTTGAACGATTTCCACTGACGTTGTGCAGTTTTTAAAACATCCACTCTTGGAACAGATTTCCCGCTGGCCGCCTCGTTCCCGCACTTCATGCACGCGTCCCCAGAACTGAGCAAGAACGTCGAGGGACTCAAGCCGGACCCCAAGAGGCACGGCAGCTACGTCATAGTGGAACCAGTGAGTTTTCTTGCTCCTTGGGTTCTTTTTTTATGATTTTGCTGCAAATTTTCGAATTTCCAGACCACTGGCGTGCCCATGGAGAGCAGCGCCCGCAGTCAGTCCAATCTGGTGGTGCGTCCTCTGCACGGCTTCTCCAAAGTTCAAGCCTTCAGCAACATGACTATCCCCATGTTTTGGGCTGAATACGTGAGTCTCCAAAATTAATTATTTTTTAAGTATTACGGGCGATCAAATGGTGGCACAGCTTATTTTTTTTATTATTTCCATGAGTTTCGTAAATTTTTCATAAATAGTGTCCGAAACAGAGCGTCAGAAAAAGGTATATTGGGAATTGGGGATGTCAAATTTATGATCGTATTTCTCTCTTTAATTGTGCTTCATCATTTTCGTGGACGATAATAAAAATGCCAATGAAAAAACTCTTTCCACGGAAATACATTAATAATTAATTATTGATCTAAAATTAAACTTTGAATTTTGAACTGCTACCAAGTAAAATTTAACGGAGCTTAAAGCGAAAAATTGGCTAGAGGCGTAAAAGGCCCACGGGACAATTTTATTTCTGCAATTATAGTCAGCTCATTATTTTACTCTTTTATCTGTAAATTTGACTTAAGTGAATAAATCAAAACGTTTGAACAATGAAAATACATGTCATTAGAAAAATGAAAATTATTTGTTCAAAATATAACGAAGCTTCTAACTCTGCAAACATATATTATTTATGCGTATATGATTTGACAAAAAATATATTATATATTTTTGCAGACACAAGTTGGGTTGCCGTGGTACATCCGTTGGCTGATGTACCTGGTGGTGGAGATCATCCAGCCAAGCCAGCAGCCGGTGGCGTACTGCCTTGTAACGGCCGGTATGTCCATACTGCTGGCGGCCTTCTTCGGCTGGACGTGCTCGCGCAACCAGTACCGGGAGCTAGGCGGCGCTGGCTCAACGCCGCGCTCCAGCTCCTACAGCTCGCTCAACCTGCTGCCCTCGTCCAAGAGCAGCCAAATCTCGTTCCAGCCGAAAGCTGACAAGCTGATGCATATGTGATAATAAATCTACCCTTATTCTTGCTACGGAAAATAGGAAAAATTCTACGTCTCAAACGTGCCTGCTGTCTGCCAGACTGAAAAAGGAGAGGACTCGAGTTGCTCGAGCAAGTGAGATTGCGTGTGTCTGTGTGTTTCAACTGCACCCGGCCCAATTGCACCGCTCATTCAAATCTCGTGTGGCATTAAATAGTTAGCTATTTGCGTAAACGTTAAGTTGCGAGAAGCCGCCAACGGATAATCCTGTAGCCGTGAATTCTAGACGAGAGAAACTTTCATTTTGGCATACGGAAAAAATAAATATGCGTAGAAACGACAACGTATTTTCTGTTTTGCATCGGTTCCATCGCGATGAGCTAAATCAATTTTAGATTTCAGTCAATAAAATGGATGTTTCACTCTGGAATCCACAGAAAAAGGGCATTAATTAGTGTTAGTGCCTCAACACTGTCAATGGCTGTGGACACTTAACTTTTAACGCAAATAAGAAATATTTTACATTTAATGTCTTGTGAGTGGTACGTTAGATTTTAAATTATATCTTTTTATTGCGCAAAATATTTTTCTACAGCAAAAGGCCGGAGTGCAGACAGTGGACTTTTTATACGTCACTTTAATTTATGAAAAACGACATTTTTGCCATGCTCAAAGATATATCCAAACAATTTGTACTATTTTTTTATTCCTGCAATCATATGACTGACTGTGTCATCCCAGTGAAGCCCCTTCTCCTTTACCCCCAATCCACGCAACCAGTCTTATTGTGATCAACTTAGTAACGTCTTGCCTTTTGATTTACTTTGAAGGGCGTAGTTCATCTGTCAGAAACCTGCATCAGGTTTTGCAAAGCGGGCAACCATACGTAGCTATAGGTATATTTATTAATCGTTTGTGCATTTATTTTATATTTTTATTGTGTATTTGTTATCCCCCATAGAGATATCAATGTAACTCTTTAATCGACAAATAATAAAAAGAATCAGACCCCAAACAGAATTAGATTGCGTTTTGCAAGTTCAACACAATTTTCACAGCACCAATCCGTTTCCTGCCCAGCTTGACGTTCGAATTTGAGAGTTTCTGAAAACTAGTGTGGCCGCTGAACGAGCTGTGCTGCTGCTCGAATTTGTGCCTGCGCAGCTTGGCCTGCGACGCAACCAAGAAGCACACTTTGCCCAGATGGCTCTTTCCGTTTTGACGTGGCAGCTTGGCTGGTCGCTGCCTTCGCGTCGGCGGCGCCGGTCGTATGTGTGAGGGTCTGGCCACAAGGTTGACCACGTTTGGCGCCGTGCTTATGGCACCGACAAATCTCTTGGGACTCTGCGGCGGCGGCCACCGGCAGCACATCACGTCTTCACCCATCAGCTCGCTGAAGAGACGGTAGACCGCGTCAGGGTAACCCGGCGCGGCCACTGACAACGCGTTCTTGATTGGAATGTCCACCCCGATATTCTTTCCCTGAAATTAAAAAAAAACAAGCCTGATGCATTAAATCGTGAAAATTTAAATTAAAACTCATGAAATAAATGGGTTGAGATTTAAATGACAAAAATAAGAAATAAGCTCGATTTTTAAATTAACTGATAAGATTTGATATAAAGATAGATAGACTGGCTGTCATTGGACACAACTATTTTTTCCATAATAATGCTCATACAATTAGAAACTAAAATAAAGAAAAACTAGAACAAACAATTTAAGGGATTTTTTGTAAGAAATTAGCGTTGCAAAACTCGACAAGTTTGTTAAAAATTCAAAACAAAAACGTTTTTTCCTCTCCCTCTGCTCAATATTCAAATATTAGTCAATAAATCACCTGCAAGGCTAGCGAGCAGACTAGCAATGTGTCCTGGATGGCAGCGTAGTCAGCGACAAGCTGCGGCTTGCTCCTGATGGCCTCGAGGAAGAGGCCGTAGGTGGGTCTGTTGAGCAGCAGAGGCCAAAGCACAAGCGCCAGTGACGCGTTCCCCATTGTGGCTAGCACCTGCAGTGAGCCACGCTGCACCTGTAGTGGCAGCAAGCTGTCCTGCAGGCACTTGTTCAGCTTAACTAACACCTCTCGAACGAGCAGGATGTTAGGCCAGCGCAGTAGCGCACGGCCCAACAAGTCGGCTGACTTGCGCCGCAGATCGTCGTCTCGGCCTTGGTTCGGTGAAAATGCCACCGATAGCAGACTCGCTAACAGCTTGTTGATCTAAGTGAAAAATAGATTCGTGTTAAAAACAAGTGACTAGTAAAACCTTTTTTAATTAATTATACAAAGATTATTTCTTTATAAAACCATTTTTATTGGTTGAAAATTAACAAAATGCAGCAACAGGATATAAGAGTAAGTTGAATAATTATAGTTAATATTGAATTAAGACACAAACAATATACCAATATCATCTTGAAAATTAAATCAACATAATGGAGATGTATATTTTTCAAGCCTCAGAAATAAAATAACCGTAGCACTAGCAAGAAATTATACTGCAATTTTAAGCCAAACTTACGCTGACAGACTTGCTGAGATCGACGTACTCATTGCTGACAAGGGCGTCGGTGACCTCCAAAAGGCAGTGCAACTTGGAGTCTCGCCCGTTGGCCACCTTGATCAGCTCACCGATGTCGTCAACAACGTAGGGAAGAATTGGGCCGAGGAGGGAGTTGGAACGCAGCGACAGGGACAGAGACTGAAATTGAAGTCAGGGGAGAAAGCAAAAGAGATTGACCGTTTGATTACCCTGAAGTGCTGCTCGTTGGAGCCGCACAGGATGGCACGGATACTGTCAAAGCACCTGGCCAGTGGCTCCGACAACTGGCCCAAGCTGCCGTCTTCCCCTCTGCCTATAATTAGCTCATCTAAAAGAAAGCTGATGTGATCCACAAGTGTTAATATGAAATATGCTGTACGTACTTTTGATGTAAAGTCCTCCGTTGAGAGTGAAAGTGTTGGTATTGTTCAGCACTGAGCTGCAGAGGTCGATTTCTTGATCATTTTCAACAAGGATTCCACCAATGTTCCAAAATTCAGGCATGGCTTGGTGATCTTCACCAAAAATCATTGGGTAGTTCATTCTCTCTAACACCTGCCAAAAACATTTGTTGTCGCACTGGGTAAAAAGGACGTATTTTCAATCATTATATTGATCAAACCTGGTTGACATCGCCAACTGTGAGTAAAGAACTGTTTTTCTGCGCAATCCATTGAGAGCATTGCTGAAAATTGACGAGGAAAACGTTATATTTTACTCAAAACATTTGATTTTACAAAATGAACCTGGATGATCTCTTTCAGTCTGTAGGTAACATCCCCCACGATGGCGTTCAAAACCGTGTCGGACACCTTTTCAGTGATGAGATCTTGAAACGGTGGTGAGCTGTGGCTATTCATGGTAGGCAAATCATTTTGCAACTGCTCTAATACCTCGCGTTTCGTGTCCTCCATCGCTAAATTCCGCATAATTCACCCTAATGAAAATTTCATGGATGGAAGTTTTTAAAATGTCTCCATTATTTTAAACATGCTTACACAAAGAAGCTAATATTCAGAAAAGAATGTCATCGTTCCTTCAGTCCACTGTCATAAAAGTAAGAATAGTTATGTAGCTAAACCAAATCTTGGCATAATTATATTTTGACCGGCATCGCTCTCGCAGTCAATCGAATTAGTGGTCCACAGCAATGTAAACAAGTGGGTGTGGCGTTGAGCTGAACAGCTATAGAGCTAAGCCGCGAATTTTAAACCCTTTCTCTAATATTGATACTTTCAAAATGCTCTGCAATAATTAAATAATTGCAACGAGGACGTAGAGAGTGATAGTAATTTTCTTGTTTAGCAAGTTTTAAGAGGTCGCGGGTAACATTATTTGATTAACAGAGAGACAAGGAAATCAGTAACTTAAAAATACAATGGATTTTTCGGGAAAAATTTATTTAAGCAATAATTAAGTGGTAGAACTTAAAACGAGATTGGTTCCAAGTAAGAGAAATGCGATTTCAATCAGAGTCATCGCCTGACTCGCTTGAGGCAGTCGGCGAGCTCAAAATCTCTTCCTCATCCTCCAGCTCTTCTTCGTCGCTCTCATCCTTTTTGCTCTTTTTCTTCTAAAAATAAGATTAAGTTAGACCACATTATCACAATTTAAAAAATTTATTGCTTACTGAAGTTTCCTTCTTGGGTGCTGGTTTCTTTCTCTTCTTTTTGTCATCATCACTGCTCTTCCCATCCTCAGACTTCTCTTCTTCCTCGCTTGAGGCTTTCTTTTTTGGTTTCTTGGCGGCAGGTTTCTTAAGTTTTCAATATATTAGTTAATATCAATTAAATACATTGATTCAAAGTTTGCTCACCGAAGAGCCCTTCTTCGCCTTCTTTCCTTCCTCGTCAGAACTGTCGTCGTCATCAGACAGGTACTCCTTGCTCTTGTAGCCGCCACCGGATCCAGACTAAAGACAATGGAGATGCAAATTAACTAATTATCTCGCACGCTAATCTGCAACCTTCGTACCTTGGTTGGGGAGACAGTCTTAGACGCTGCAGAGGCTTTGCTTGAGCTGCCACCGCTCTTTTTGGGAGCACCACCGCCACCCGCTTTGTACTCTTTCATTGCTTCTTCATACTCAGCCTTGAGTTTGCCTGCCTTCTCATCCCACTCCTGGAATTATCGTGTTTCCAAAAATAAAGCCAGAGTCAAGTGCGAAAATTAAACACCAAAGCGTGCATGCAAAAACGTTTTATCAAAATCTCTGATAAATTTCAACACAAAATGTTAACAGCCTTCTATTTCTGAAATAGAAAATAATAAACATGCAAATCAGGCAGCAAATCAGCTCAATAGAAGAAATAGGGTCTATAAACAGGATAGTTCCACGGGACGCGAGCAAAGGGTTGAGAAAATTGGTTTGGATTCGGCACGAACGGCGCACGAAAGTATCTGGGCACTTGCAACTGCGGACTATTGTAGAGCTGGGGGCCGAGATCCAAGGGTCTGATCGCGGGAGCGACAACAGCTGTATTTTTCGCCGATGTCTCTCCATTCATTTTGGTCTTGAGTTGCATTTCGGCTAAGATTTTCTCACGCAGCTCTTTTTCCTCCTTCTCTGCCTGCATTGAAGCGATCACGTCAGCCTCGTCGATGCTGTCAAAATCAGAACATTCCAGGGACAAGCCGCTCCATGAAGACTCAGAGTCATCATCAACAGGGCTAATGGAAAAATCCGGCTTTTCCTTTTCCTTGGCAACGCCAAAATCTAAGTTGCAGCTAGCTTGGCCTAGGGAAACTGAAACTGAGATCGGATCGGCTCGTCCTAGTCTGGACAGAAATTTACCTAGCCTGCTTTGCCTATGCCTAGCTAGAAATTCTTGGCATTTCAACATCCGCATGCGATCAGCCTTAATCAGTCTTTTGTCTTCCCGCTTGAATTATAACAGCAAATTTCATGCAAAGCAACAAGCGACTACACACAGTAAACGTTCCACCAACAACAAAAGCAGGGTACCCACCGATTTATCGGTGAGCTCTTTCCACATCTCGCCAGCCTTCTTAGCCACTTCCGTAACGGAGATTCCAGGGTACTTCTTCTTGATATTTTCCCTGTTGCTATTAAACCAGAGGAAGTAGGCAGACATAGGCCTCTTTGGCTTTCCGTCGTCTTCCTTCTTTTCCTTCTTCTTCCTTGGCTTTTCAGACTGCAACACCAAGTTTTATTTATGGTCGGACGTTTTGAAAATTCAATTTGGTGTAAAAGAGGAAGTGAATATCAAAGGTCACTTAAGAGTGAGATTAAAAAATTCAAACAAACCACAGATTTTGTTTTCTTGGCCTTCTTTTCCTTCTTCTTCTCCTTTTCCTTCCTCTTCTTTTCTTTGGTGCCCTCTGAGGCGTCGCTGTCCTCGTCTGAGTCACTTGAGGACACGTTACTGTCAAACTCCTCTGCGACGTCACTTTGCTCCTCGGTGGGCTTGAAGTCCTCGTCTTCAGACTCATCCTCCTCATCATCGTCATCCTCGTCGCGCTCCTTGGCCTCCCGCTTGACTCTGGCCAGGTACGCGTCCGGCGCGTCCTCCTTGTCGGAGTCACCAAAGTCGTCTGCGTAGTTAGGCTTGTCTGCCTTGCCCTTGTTCTTGATGTGCAGCTTCTTGTTCTGGATGAAGTCAAACAGCTTTGTGTACTCGTCTTTCTCAATACTGCTGAACGTGTGCGTGATGCTTGACTTGAGCTCCACCTCAAAATCAAAAGATCTTGTGCTTCCGCCGCTCCTAGCAAAGTTGACGCTCATGATCTCTTCAAACCTGATGTGCACTGGCGGTTTGTGAACATAGATGAAGCCTCGCTCCAGAGGGTACAGGTAACCAGCAGCCGCTTTGTATGAGCAGCCAACGGCAGGTGTGCCAGAGTGACTGAAATTTTCATACTTTGTCAGATTTCATTTCCATGATTTTTTATGTTACTACAGTTACAATGCCTCCAACAGGTTGGTAGAAGGAAAAGAATTGTCAAAATTAAAATATCAGTATCTCACCCGACAAATGTGTTAGGCATAGTTATTTTCCTTCCAGTCATGCACTTCATTATTTTGCTGAGAACCTCGCAGGTTGAGCCTGACAGTTCTTTGGAGAGCTTCCCATCGTATTTCTCCTTCAACTCTTCCCTGCAAAAGACCAAAATAAATTATTTCAATCTGTCCATTTCTTGGTAAGGTAGCATAATCATAAATTACATTTAGTTTTTGCATATTTTAAGGGCAGATGTTCAAAGAAATATTACAATTAATAGGATAGAATTCTTACTCAGACATTGGCAGATCAATAGTTGTTTCCTCATCAGGACCAAATGAGAAGACAAGGAAGTGGTAACGGGTCTGGCCCTGCTTGATGGGGGGATCTAGTGAAGCCACGAAGAACATCTGCCGACCATCCTTATGTGGCAAAATAAACAGTCGCAGCACCGTCGACATGGGGATTTTGTAGTCGAAAGTCTTGCCGTGCAATTGGAAAAAAGTGGGGAACACCTTGATGTCGTAGCGACCACTGAAAGAGGAATGAAATTATAAAAATGGAAATTAGAAGTTGATTTTTACAAACCGAGGAGTGAGGCATTGGATTTCTCTGAAAATCGCGACAGCATCCCCAACCGCGCTGATGACGCTGGCTTTATTCATTACATTCTGCTGGAACTGGTCGACAGGGTCATCGCCGGCCAGCTCGCTCGAGGGGATGTGGAATCGCATCTCAAGAAGACTGACTGCCGCGTCGTCGTTCTGGTGGTATTCGAGGGTGACCTCATTCTTCCCAGTTGTGCACTGCGACACGTTGTTCAAAGGAACCTCAAAAGCTGTGTAATTGCCCACGTCGAAGCTCAGGGCTGAACCAAGAAACTTGGCTGTGCCCCAATTCCAGCCTTTCAGGCTGAGCTCTTTCTCTAGCATTTCCTTGTCGTAATTCTTCTTGAAGAACTTGGCTAGCTTTTCCTGCTCCTGTTTGGCAAATTAATATATCACTTTACCGGTCAGCAATTGTGATAATTATCGAATCATTTACCTGCTCTCTGAAGCCAATGAATCTGTGCAAGTTGCCATTTTTCAAAAAAAGACGGATTCCCCAGCAACCGACGTGTTTCTGCCAGTTGGCAACTTCAACATCAGAGCCACTGATCTGCTCCACTTTCCCAGTCTTACTGTTTTTGAAAATTATATGTTGATCTGTAAATTTAAGCTTTCCGGGTGTCTGTAAATAAGAGTATCACGAGTTATGAAGTATAAACGAAAATGCAATTCAAAACTCCAAGTGACTTACAATGGCTCCTTTAATTTCGGTTTGGATTTCCGAATATTCGAGGAAATCCATTTTGACTTCGTCCAAATTGATTGGAAAATCTATAACAATTCTTTGTGTTCGTACTCACAACTCGCAGTGAATGTACTGACAAAAATCCAGAAAATATGGAAATATAAAAGATTATTTGCCGGTCACTTCAGTAATATTTACTGCTGAAACTAAATAACCACCATGCTTCTCCTTCCCCTTCCTTATCGCAGTTTAACCAACATTAACACAATATCAACTTTACTCACAATACGTACGAAAAATATCTCGAGATTACTTATAAATTTGTAATTTTATTGATTTTAAGATTAATATATATTACTTAATAATATATCAAATATTATCTCAAATAAAAAGAAAATCAGACAAAAAACATAACTGGTTTTTTTATGAGGTTACCGATGCTGGAAAAGCGCGCCATAATTTACACAGGAGAAGCGCGAGCGCGTTTCTGATTTTAACATTAGAAAGTAAAGGCGAAGCTCTCTTATTTTCAGCATGGTGGAAACATGCCATGGGTCGTCTGTGCTCTAATATTATTTCAATTGAGAATAACAGTGCTATTATAATGAAAATATTTTTAAATTGGCAAAAATTAAAAAATAGGACTCTACGATTCGTCTAACAATAATATTTAATGCATTTATATTATGTCAACTTTTATAACTTATGTAAAAGAGCATTAAGAGAATTACATTTGAATCTTTAGACCTACTTTTTCCGGAATAATTTCCTTTGGGAAGAGCTCTAATTTTTAATGGTCGTTCCATTTTATAAAATCCATTGCATTCATATCATTAATGTGGAGAAACACACATTATATTATTTTAGTTTGAAAACCTTTGAGAATTCCCTTATGATCCATTATTTGTTACACACACCTGTAGTGGTAATGTGAAATCTTTTACTTAATTTTCATGTTTTCTATTCCTGGTTAATTCTTTACTTTGGTTAATTCAATTGAGAAATAATGCTCATCAGATCTACTTTACAACTTTTTAATAAATCAGATATCTTATTACATAATATAAATAATATTAATATGATAAAGTGATAAAAAATCAGTTGATTTAGCCGTAATTACAGAGGAAGCTTCTTTCAACATTAAAATTTTGAGTGTGCGAAACAAACCTATTAAAAATAAGTTACAAATCATAGAGGGTTCATATGTACACAAGTGGAAAATTAGTGTAAAGCAAGGCTCCATTTGATGGACCCCAAGATTTGGTTGAAAGAACAGTGAAATATCTGTTGAATTGCCGGAAATGCGTCGGTTGTCTCGATGTTGCTTTGTAGAAAAAAAGGCGCATGCGATTTCAGTACATTGGGGAATGATTTTTCTTTCACATAATAACACAACACTTTTTGGTGGCCTTGTCTTCCTTGTTGTTGGTCACCTCTTCAGCAGCCTTGCGCTTGGCAATTTTCTGTAGCAGCTCACAAAACACCTGAGAGTGAAACATGTACGCCAATGAGAATTTTCGCAGTAAAATTGTAACGAAAATAGCCAGCTAATTTCAGTTTTCTAACAATTGAAACACCATAGTAACTTTGTAATGAAAAAGGCACTGATTAGTCCATAGATAGAAGATACCTTGGCAAAAAATGCCTCCACCAGAGGTTATGCGAGTGCAGAATTTAAAAAATCCATTCCGATAGTTTTTTATGCGTATTTCTAATTTACAATAGCTAAAAAAATGTAATTTGACTTCCTACCTTGGAATGCAGATTGGCAAGAAGAACCCACCGTGTATTAATGAATTGTTAGCTCAAAAGTCAAAACTAGAAAATGGTGAGTGATGAAAGAGTAAAGTCAGAGCTGGCCCACAAGCACAACAACAAGATTGTAAAGAAAGCATCGACGTGCAGCACACCTAGATTGGGGATTCGGCTCTACAAGATGGTGCATTTGCGTTTCTTCCTCTTGCACTTTTCCTTGCCCTTGCCGTTGTTGGCCTTGTTCTCCTCCATCTTGCGCGACCTTATTTCCCGCATCAGGTCGAAAAAGACCTGTAACACCAACCACGAGTGCTCTGACTGCCGCTGTCCTCACTTTTGAGTGCGCCTCGCGTGCAAAGCCGTCAACGAACAAAACACTCAGCAAGAACGAAGCGAAAAACCGAAATATAAAACGAGCAAAAATGAAAACGCACCTTGTCCACGTTCTCGCGCGTCTTGGCCGACGTCTCGACGTAGGGCACGCCCCATTGCTGCGCCCGCGAGGTCGCCTCCTGCAGGCTAACCTTCCGCTTTTCCTTCAGGTCGCTCTTGTTGCCCACCAGCAGGAACGGAATGTTGTCATCATTTTTCACTCGTAAGATTTGCTCCCTGAGGCACAACAGTTAGCACGCGGTTCGCAAGTTCCCACGCCGCAGTAATTACCTGAACTCCTCTGTCGACTGGAAACTCTCGTGCTCTGTGATGGAGAACACGCAAAGGAAGCCTTCACCGCTGCGGAAGTAGTTATCTCTGCAAACCACGATCGTGAATAAATTAGCATTTTTCCTCCTCAGAAATTAAATGCCGTAATTTAACAAAAATCACATGACCCTAAGAATTGAATGAATAAACAATGAGGCAATTAATTACCTGCACTTTATATTCGTCATTATTGGTTTACGGTGAGAATAAACAGACAAACAACAATAATAATATTTCCAAATTAAACATAAGAAATTTTAAAAGAAAACTTACGCAATTATTGATCAATTTTTTGGATGGGATAATTATACTAGATAATATAAAAATCCGAAATCAATATACATATAAATGCAAAATTAGGAAGGTGCTACGATCTTCAGCACCAAAATTTTGAAAATTTACTTTAAGCCTGAACCAAAAATTAGCCCTCTAAAACCTAAATTTGGGTGTTGAGCAATGCAAAATTCCAGGAAAAATTCAAGCTTTGAATGAGCAAATTGTGTATCTCCTAAATCACGTTAGCAGATATTCAACAGCGTGATTAGCACAACACTGTCAGTACATATATTGATGAATTGACTTATTATCAATCCAATTATCGATAAGAATGATATAAATTATGGGGAATGCATTTTTATCTTTGATGAATCATTAGAGATAAGACTATATTATCGTTTTCCATCTTGTGGAAATAGCTGCGAAACACTTATTTTTCTAGTTGAAAATATAAGCACCCTCCTCCATTATGCTGTTATACAGAATTGTCCTGCTCTACTAGTTTTGGCCACTGGCATTTCCAGGCATATAGCAACAATTACTACTTTTATATATATACACTACTTAGTCTACTTATTATTATGAAGGGATTGACAATGAGCTCCGCCACTTAAAAAATTAAATTATATATTACTATCGTAATAGATGCTTGTTATTGTATAATTTTAAAATGGGCTTAACCACAGTATTAATGATTTAAAAATAATTTAAATGTGCTCAAAACGGCATCCAAAAAAATTGATTTTTTTATACATTTTGAATGGCTTAACTCCAGCTATATTTTCTAACCTTAAATAAAACTTGAGGCATCGGAGACAATTATTAATAAATTTTTGGTTGGGAGTTAATAATATGCAAAAGCCTAATTGATGCAAAAATCATTATCTCTGTTATTCAAAAGGTCGCACACACCTACAGCTTTTACAGGTATTTTTCTATAATAGCGGTTCCTATATTTTAAATGTGAATCCCTTAAGAAGAGAGCCAAGTAAAATAGCTGATTGTTACGATTCAACATCCCTTGGAGCTATTCGCATAATGTTATGATGCGAGAATCACATTAAGGTATTTTCAAGAGCAACATAACTAAAGCATGCACTTGTCTAGCCTTCGTCTCCAAGGCTGGAGTGCCCTTTTCAGGCTTCACTCTACAACAACAAATCATTGATGTATAACCACCTGATTGCTGCGTAATCCTCCTGTCCAGCTGTGTCCAGGATGTCGATCTGCACCTCCTCACCGTCCAGCACTACCTTTTTCCTATACGAATCCGCCTTTGTGGGCTCGTAGTCCTCGACAAACTAATAATTTTTATTGTATTAGTCATAAGACGGAGAGATGCGAATAGACGATACCGACCTCATCATACATGAACTGCAGGGTAAGAGCTGACTTGCCAACGCCTCCACTGCCCACCATGATGACCTTGTGCAGCGCCGGCTGCACCGCTGGCTTCTTGGACATCTTTGCGGATCTTCTGGCAACAAGTGAGACGGGAATTTAGTATTTACAGTGCTAATTGACAGGCCAGACGTGAGTCACGCCCATCCATATTGCTCAACTGATCGACTGCGAAAACTCGACGCGAGGAAAAGACTACGATTGACTCATCAACGCTGAGGAAGTCGATAAGAAATGATAGCTCTTCGACCAGGCAGGATGTGCAGCGCGGACTTTGAGCTCCACATTCGCGCAATATTTGCTAGTTAAATGTTATTTGTGTATCATACCTGTCAAACCGCTGTGATCGAGGGTCAACGCTCTTCTTTGTTGGCGGATCCGCCTGTTACTCGTCGCGCTTTCTTGCCTCCGAATCGCACACAGGCTCACTGGCGATCGGCACAGTATGGCTAATTGTAAGGACAAGGGTTCGCCGCTAATTAATAATATCCACCATGCAGTCTTTTCGTTTAGGTTTCGACGCCCGTGAGTGAGTAGGACAAGACCAAGACACCAGAGACGACTGTAAATGAAAATATATCCCACCTCTCCCACCTACAACTCTATTGTGACGTCATCCAGTTGGAATGTTTTACGCGCCAAAGTCCACTCTACTTTGAAAGTTTATCTTGTGATCACAATTAATTTTATCTTGTGGAAAAAATTACATTTCTTAATGCAATATTGAAAAATGGAGAGGATTATAAAAATATTTAAATTGCGACATGAAAATAATTTGAGGATTTTTTCATGAATAAAAATCAATCAAACAAAGTATTAGTACTTTAAAGAGAATACAATGACATTCAGTTAACCAATATTTTTTATTATAAAATGATATCCAGGCATAAATAATCGAGGGAATTGTTAATTAAATGAAATAAATGAATTCTTCTAAAAGTTATTTATACACGTGAAACTAATTTAACAGAACGTTTTGCTGCCTTTTGCTCATAATTGATTTCCGGCAACTAATTAACAAAGACTCAATTTTGTCAATTTGATCATCTCTATTTTCAGGCCATTCTAAATTTGGTATGAGAATACAGTTATATCCTACTTTTTCCAGCCATCTCAGTTTCATGGCTAGACTACCAATCACTTGGTTTTCGTCGCCCCTGACAACTAAAGACCTGCACGCATAAACCACTACTGCCCAGTTCGGGCTGTCCGGTTTCTTGATCACACCTGGCCACTGAAAATCAAAATCACTGGGGAAGTCTTCAAAGCTCTCACAGTCCTCACTGAATTTCAAAGCGATATCAGGCCAGAAGAAATTGGGCAGCAGGTGTCCAATGTACATTTTGCTTTCCCAGCTGGGGCCAATGATCTTTGACATGGTGAGCGCGACTTCCTTCAGTTTCTTGTCATTATAAGAACCTTTGTCCATGGTTTGGTTAAAGTCGCGGTAGTAGTATGGGCTCTTACTGATCTCCTTGGACAAAACCGATCTGGACTTCTGCTTCAGTCTGGCACCTTGGTAGTCAGGACACTCGACCTCGAGCCCAACGTCCAGAGACAGGATCTCAAAGCCAGAGTCCTTGACGGAAGGTGTGTAGATGACATTGAGAAACTCGTGGCTGAGAGCCCTGTCCGCCAGCTTGTAGTCGTAGAGGCCGGCAACGCTGAGGTAGTGCAGCAGAGAGGTGAAGCTCCTCGGGTACTGGTTGCACTCCTGCTCTCGCTCCGGAGAGTGCAGCTCATTCATGATGAACTTGTAGAGGTCGTCCGTGACGCCCGGCACCTCCTTGGGCCACTTGAACATCTGCAGAGTCAAAGCCAGCCTCTCCAACTCTTTCAGTCTGATCGATTTGATGTTTCTGAGCAGACTCTCTGTGACGCTGGACAAGAGTCCTTGGTGGAAGACCTGCACGTTGGTGCCGGCCAACACAAGGTGCAGCTTGGCGACACTGTTCAGATCACCCCTCTGTACTCTGGGGTACAAGGCCTCAAACACCTGGAGGAGCAATGGTACCAGACCAATATGCAAGCCCATTCGGATAATCTGAAAAAGGAAAAATCATTATAAAAATATTTTATTGCAAAATTATCATATTAACTATTTTTATCTTATTTTAAAAGATATCAGACTAGGAAAATTTTTATGATTGGAAATTTTCATTCTAGGTAGGCTATTTTGATGATGGGAGAAATAATTGGATTTGTCCTTCTTGGTTGAAGTTCTAATTTTATTTTTCACGACATGTTTCAATAAAAAGATAAATTCAACATGAAAGATGAAACACCTCTAAGTTTTTTAAATTAACCCACAAATGAATTTCCAGCTAATAAATTATTTTAATTGTTAAAAATTCTGGCAACTACGCATTAACTGCTTCTTTAAGTCAAACTCCTGTGAAACCTTTGCATTATATAAAAGAAAAATGTGTGCAGGAGTAAATATAAGATTAACGATTGGAGGCCATTTTTCTAGTTAAATTTCCTGAGTGGCTCTCAAGAGAAAGTTGCTGAGGAATTACCACAAAATTAAGAAATTGTTTAGAGAATTGGTATTATTCAAAAAGTCTAAATTTAACAGCTTACAGTTGCAATTTAAACTATGCTAGTTGGTGGGAACAAAAAATCTTGTGTTACGTTCATTTGGAATCAGAGAGAAAATGTGAGCTTTTTATGGACAAATAAGAACTATTAAATAAGGCCAGACCTCCTGAACAGCCCTGCTTTATTCATGTCTCGAATTACCTTTGCAATACAGCCAATAGTGAGAGACTCAGCAGTATCGGCATTGGAGATGAGCTTTCGGAGAATCATCTCCATCAGGTTGAAGCTGACGATCCTGGTCTTGGTCTTGAAGAAGGCCATGGCGCAGACGCCAACCTCCTCCATGCTGAGCGCCGAGATGCGCTTTTCCAGGTGCACCTGCAGCCCAACGACCTCTATGTCAGGGAACACCCTCCTCACGTTGACATAGAAGAGCATCTGCACCAGCTCGGCCGAGGACAGGCTCTTGTAGTTACGCAGGGCCTTGCGGCAGGCAACTCGACCAAACTTGCCGATGCGCAGCAGGGACAACTGGTACCAGTGGTCCATCACGAGTAGCAGCTGCGGCACCGACCAGTCGCGAAACTTGGTCATGCACACCGAGTCTAGCTGTAACCACAGCTCCTTGAAGTTTGGAGATTGGACTGAGCTGGTCGGCGGCCACATGTTCAGGCAGAACAGCACCTTGCACAGCTCCTCAAAGGTGAATGATGGAGACGCATTTATCAGTTCTGCTACCTGCCAAATTATTATTATTATTATTTACAGTCACACTTACAATTTCATTAAATTGTCATTTTTCTTTATTTTCATTAAAAGTGGTAGAGTTAGAATTACGCAAGAAGTTTTATAGCTACTGAAGGGAAATAAAGGGTGGAGTTAGATTCAAGGAATCATTTGAATTAAATAAAATTATTTTCTTGAGAGGCAAGACTTGATCAGACGCCAATAATCTCCTTGCGGGGAACAACCCTTTGCTAATGGGAGTAGAAAATAAATTTGTATTTTCTTTACCAAAGTATCAAAGCAAGGTTCTGAAATAGGGATGTCCAGTCCTTGGTCTCTGACGAAGTAGGAGATTCTGACGAATTCGTCGACGATTGTGTCGCCCTGCCACTGGTTGTTGGCCAGCTTCTCAGTGAACTCGTCGCTGATCAGTGGTTTTTGGGGCAGGTAAAAGTCTTTTGAAATAGGAGAAATGGTGGCCTGGTATTTGGGATCCCTGACCAGGAAGCTGTGCGAGGTGATGTTCTCGTTGTCGTAAGTCATCTTTGCCAAAACGATACGACTAGTGTGCATGAGCCTCAACCGCACCGGCAACTGGATGGCCCTTGTCGTTGGTGCCCTCAACGTGAGGGCCACCCGCGAGCTCACAATCAGTCTCTGCAAGGCTCTGGTAATCATCTTTGGATGCTATATTGCTGAGTTTGTATGTATAAAATATGAACTAAAACAACATGTTCACTTGTATCACAACTTAAAAGCAGAAAAACGATGGTTGTGCGGCTTTGGCTCCAGCCGCGTGGTGTTTTGTTTACAAGTGGATCCGTGACGTCACGAGATTTTCCACGCCCCTCGCATCGACGCAGACTTGTGAGTTGACCGTGCGCGATCAAACCAAATAACATCTATGTGTTGAATAGAGAAAATCCAATTCAACATTTTACATGTTACCAGTCTCGGCTACGTGACTTAAGTTAGGTTTTGTTAAGGAGAGTAGAGACTCTCTACTCTCCTTAGGTTTTGTTAGCGTACAAAATGGAAATAAAATATTGCTTTTATTTATATATGAATCATCGAATCTAAAAAATTGCAACAATTTTCAACTTACATTGTGTGTCTCTGTAAGGTGTGATAAAAAATGGATTCTTAAGTTTCAAAACTTTGATTCAAAGGCACGTTTATATTTAAGATAATATTTTATAAACCACATTAAGTGAGCAATTAATCAGCGACGATCTCCAAAAACATCCGGAATTTCTCATTTCTGATTCAGAATTCTGTAGCTGATAGCGCACGATTTTTTTTTTTTTTTTTTTTTTTGAGATTATTCAAGTACTGCTATTTAGTCATGCGGGGCCCAAACAGTACCATTTTTTCCTCATATATTTTTCACTATTATAGCTATCGCCGTTCCAGAATTAATTTTCCGCACAGAGAGTAGAGCAATTCATTTTTTTTTTATTTAAATATATTGTTTGAGGTTATTGAAAAAAACAATATAGCTAAATATGATTCAAGCTAAATTTAACGTCAGTTTGGGGCACTTTGGGGAGGTTCTAAAAGTGCTCTGAATTAGAGACATGATAAAAAAATGCCCTAAATCACTTTAGTTAAAATCAGAATCTCTGAGTGAGTATTTTAAATAAAAATGTTAGCTGTATTGTTCTAAAAGGGCAGCATTATTTGCTCAACTATAAAACTAACAATAAAAGTTTTGATATCCTAATTTGAAAATTTGAAAATGTCTTGGAAAATCGTGGCAATTCTACAGGTGACAATATTTAAAATCTAATTAGAGTTGTACACAGCGATTGTAGCCGATTTTAATGTTTAGGACCGATTATCTCTGTTGAGAGCTTCATAAACTATCATTTAAAAATAACCAAATTCATTTAAGTTCAAGAAATTGTTGGAGGTTCAAATTATTTGAGTGATAATATGGAGGAATCTAGCTATAGAACATTTAAACCCCCGAAATATACAGAATCATCATCAAAATGTTTTTATTTAACTTTTTCAGTAAAATTCCAATTCCCTCAAGACTTCCGTCATTGTTATTTCCACCTCCACGTCTTAAAAATTGCTTTGTACCTATCGATACGATCATTTCTTCTTGGCATGCTATTATTTTGTGAATGTTTTTTAACACGCCGGTACAAAGTCGGCAAAGAAGTGTATTAATACTTCGTACTCGGAAAGTCAGAAAATGGATATAAAAAGAGGCGTGGTGTGCGCCTGCAATTTTCGGGGGTGTATGCAACCCGCTTGTTCTCATTGACAGGCGGACAGCATAGCTCGGTTTGACGCAGGGGGAGTTGGGTCAGACAAATCCGCTTTATATTACGTTTAAACATTTATTTTACATTTTGATATACATTATATTCCAGGTAAGAGTGGACAAAGAAACAAATTTAATGTGGAAATCACTAGTCAACTTGATTCGCTTGCCTAATTAATTATTGTACATCTATACAGTCGATTGAATAGCAGAGAGAGGGGATTCGTCTGTTTTTATACCCAAAGAGATCACACGCAACATAATTAGGTGGAGACCACTGTGGTTGGCGGAGGAGCGGGACTGACTTTGAGTCTCTCGGCAACCGCGTCCTCCTCGTCACTCGACGTCGCTTGCGCTGGCGAAAGTCTGCTCGTGGCCGTGTGCTGCGACGGGTAGCCGCAAATTGGCCTACAACACAATCAAAAAAATCCTGTTAAAATTGTTGCTAATTAAATCACATTTATAAATTAAAGAACATGTTATTAGCTTGTTGGTCTAATTAATTGAAGGTATACAGCGCATGGAAAATTACGAGGCACGCAGTATCAACTTTCGGGATCAACAATATCAGATCCCATTTTTCATTGTTAATTCTAATTCACATGCATGCCTGGAAAAATACCTAGACGGGACGATATTAAAATTTAAAGTCCATTTAACATTATTTGGCAGATTTCCCCATATGTTTAAAATTATGGCTTTTCTGTTAAGGCTATACTCTAATCCATTAACTCATTTTTTAGCTCAATTTGATCTGGTTTTATTTCATCTTAATTTTCCCGTTAGAAAAAGAAATCCAACCTCACATTCCCGTCTAATTGTTTTGCAAACAAACAACAATGGAAAATGATCAATTTTTAAAAATATTCAATTTTATCGAGGGAACTAATTTTGACTCATAGTTTGTTGCATTCTTGAGAGATAAATCAATATGAAGACTTCATCTTCGTTGAAGAAATAATTTTTTTATAAAATTATTTAACAAAAATTAATTGTAACTCAAGAGTTACCGAATGTAAATAGAGGAACTTTTCTCACACAACTCACTTTTGAGGTACCCTGTAGTTGTCGACGATTTTGTTGCTGAGGTTGGTGGGCTCGTTCTCGGCGGCCGCCCCCGGGGGCGGCTGTCCAAGCAGAAGGGGCGGCGCTCCGAGGCCGAGGCACCTCATGCGCCAGGCATCCTGCAGGAGCTGGAGGCGCGCCTGCTTCCGCCACTTGGCTCTCCGGTTCTGGAACCACACCTGCACCCTCGCTTCGGACAGGTTGATCCGCAGGGCCACCTCTTCGCGCAGGAACACGTCAGGGTAGTGCGTCTTCTGGAACAGCGCCTCCAGCTCTTGCAGCTGCTGTGGAGTGAATGTCGTCCGGTTGCGTCGTTGCTGCCAAGAACAGAATGCCATGGAAGAGATTTTAATACCATTTTTCCCAATCACAAATAATTTTAAGATTAAATTTGGGCAAAATAGATCTGTTATTGGAACTTAATTTTTTTCCTTTTCGGAGACACATATATTTTAAATATGTATTTTTAAGAGGATTAGTCCAGGCCTACAGATCTTTAATATAGAGGGTAAGAATTAAAAATTATTTGCACTGTTGGCTGAAGTGAGCGATAAGTTTTGAATTTACTGGTTTACAAATTTTGACTCTACCGACGCTATACTAACTAAAATAGTACCAAGATAATTACAACAAAAGTTCAGATTCCAGATTTTACTAATTTAATTGCAAATTGAAATCACTCAACAATTTTTACATGTAAATTTCGATTCCTTAAGCTTGAGATCTTTCCAATAGTATATGCTTTTTATGACGGAGACACTCCTAATTTATAAATTGAATGCGAAATCAAGTTGGAGGAACCTGTTCATCGTATGAAAAGCTAACAAGCCTAAAAATGGTACAGTGCGTTTTAAATTGAACTTAATCCACATGGATTTCATAATATGACAACAGGAATATTCTGGGATTTTAATTATCATTCTACTTCCTTTCTTTTGTAGAAGGCTTATTTTTTGTTATTTTAAAAAAATTCTGATAGGACTTCAACTGCTAACGGTTTATTTTGAAGAAGTTTGAAGCAGTTTACAGTACCTTTCAACCTTTTTTAATTGGGATGTATTTCCTCAAAATAATGTAGAAAAATTAAAATAATTAATATAAACATAATTAATATCAAATATCCCTGTTTAAGGGGATTTCACCATTTCTTGATAAGTAAAAAGCTTTAGGTGAAGAGAAAATTGAATTTTGAAACGTAATTCCTGCGTGGTCCCGAAAAGCAAGCAATGTGGTAATTAGTTTCACCTAATGCAGCTAATTTTCACTACTCAAAATATTGGGATATTTTCAACCTATAGATAGTAAACACAGAAAGCCCTAAGATTTTTTTTATATTTGGAGTTTTGCTCGTTTAATCTGATAAAAATTAATTTATATACGTATAAAGCATTATAATTAGTGATTGAAATGATTACCTGCCGTCTGCGTCCGAACATATACTCGGAGAGGAGATCTCCTGGCAGGGGAGACAAGAACGGTCCTGCCATGGTGGCTGCCGCGCGAACAATGCGGGGATGATCAAGCGGCAGGTTCATATCATCCCCCAAAGACCGCCTTTGCAAATATAGAGGCGGGGCGATGCTCGGCAAATAGAGAGTTCACAATCGCCACATTAGCCAATGAGGGGGTGAATTCGATTATTCTTATGCATCATCACATTAAAGCATCCCCCTGAGTGCGCGCCCCGCCGAGTAATTTTCGCGCACACCTTCTCTCATATCATTTCATTGCAGTTTTTTCTCTCGTTCTTCCAACGACATCTCGTTGCCCTCCACCGACGCGGAAAATAATTCGTATTCGAGTGCGCGCGTATAATTAAAAACGAGATTCAATAGAAAGAGCGCGGCAGAGACAATAGGGCTGTTACCCTAATAGAGTGATGACGACGACGAGTGCCACGCACAATGGCACCCAAGCGCGCCACTCACTCGGCTCGTCTGCACAGCTTTTTTGCCGAAGTGGCCACGCACTTGTCGCCAATTGTCTCCGCGCAGCACACACACACACACACACACACACACACACACACACACACACACACACACACACACACACACACACACACACACACACACACACACACACACACACACACACACAAAACAAAAGTAGTGTGGCTGTTAAATCCGAGGCGTAGACTGGTAAATTTCAGTTCTTCGACCTTTTTCATGACAGTTTAAATGAAAACAATGGAGAATAAACAAAAAATTCTGATATTTCATAAACTGTGTTTTATCTTACAAGATTAACTGAATCGACTATTTTAAACTGACCATCGTCAGAAGTCAGAAATTTGTGGGTAAAAAACTGATCCTGAAAAACATTTTTTTCTTAAATATATGTTAGCTAATGCAATTTTATTGAAATTAATTTGAAACTGTTTATTACTACCAAAAGTTACAGAAATATTAAATGTCCAAATAGCAAGTACAAATTTTGCGCAGTTTGAACAGCATTTAAGGCTGTCTTAATTAACTGACAAACCATTGGTTTGATTTACTTTGATAAAAAAAACACGTTTAATCTTACTAATTTATTGTCAAGACGTGTGTACACGTTTATTCTCACTCATTTAACTATAGGAAAACTTTTTAATCCGTGGTAAATATTCCTATAATCTCTATCGGAGAGCAACTGTTTGAGCTCAAAGCCACCTCATCTACTCTATAATTTAACCAGCCTGTTGGTTCGCATTGTTAAGGCAGTCTCAGGAGCAATGGGAGATGTTTGAGCTGTCCGAGGATCTAATACTGGCTGCCCAATGTCAGAGATGCCAAACGGTGGTTAATTTATAGTAACTCGAAATTCTCAAATAGCTCAATTCAATGGGAGGCGCATCGGCACCGACTCGCCACTTGCTGGTTTTCGCACCTTTCCAGCGGCTTTAGGGACAAATCTCTGGCGTTTCAATAAAAGACCTCGGTGCGGGGACGCGAGAAGATGGCCACATTGGGTCCAAGCGCCTCTGCGGTCACTCGGGCCCCATGTTATCCTCTCGGTGGTGTTATTGGGACCTGGATTTCTTGCAAATCCATTTTCAGTTAATAGCAGCTGTGACCTCCATGACTTATTATTTCCACTCCCATTACGCTAATTGTAACTTTCCAATTTTAATTATTGGTTCAGCTTCAGCAGACAGACAATAATGGAGAGAGAAATGAATATTTAATTTTTGTTGAAATAAATGTGCCTCTCATTATTAAAAAATTCATATTTTCCAAAGTAAATCAAGTTAATGGTGCTTGTTGCGGAACAAGTGCCGCATGCGGGTCCGTTTAGCAGGAGGGCTATAAAATCAGCATTTGGGGCCGCAGTTATTAGAGGCCAGGCCGGGGGGAGGGGGAGATGGCTGCGTGGATATGTTTATTCAACAAGCACACTCAAGTGTAATCACTTTGGCACGGCCCGAGGAGAGTGACGGCTGGCAGCTGCGGAGATTTGAATAGCCCTGCGGGGGATATATATGAGCGCTTTCTGCTGTGTGCGCCCTTATCGCATCGGATTAATCAAATGAATTACATTTTAAGCGATCGCACCTTTGAACTCGCTAAGCTAACAAGTAGCACTCGAGCGAATTAGACACACACAACAGCCCTGCTCTATCTGTCTGCATGCACGGTCAAAAGTTTCTCGCTATACAAATTAACGCATTCGGAGATGAATTAGCAGTAATTGGATTCGACCCTCAAACGCGGCTCCTCTTGTTTCTCCATCTGACCGTGTTTTCCTGTAAGGTTTAATTAATTAGTTCCCGTTTGCATGCACACCGAGCCATGCTAACAAAGAATCAAACCAGGAAAAATTATTAATGAAAGAGGGCTATAAGCTGTACAACTATAACCTTTAAAAATAAAGAAAGCTGCTATTTAAATTTAGTTTAGTAACAACAATGTGTATGAAGTTAACCCTTTTGGCAGGACTCGAGTGCACGGAATGAAACTGTTAGCCCCGTTTGTAAGTGTTGAAGTGCCCGAAAACTGTTTTCAAGTTCAAAGCTACCGCCTGTGGAACGACCTCACGCCGAATTTGTGCATCAACGAAAACTTACGCACCTTCAGAGAACTCCTAAAAAACAGTTCCTATGAAGATTTAATTCAATTGAATTTTCCTTTATTCATAATTAAGTCGGAATATCTACAATGACTTTTGAATAGTTTTCAAGATCAGTTTTAAAATTCATCATCACACATATACCATATCTATTTACACACACACGTCTTTCCACTCACATTTGGCACATAAAGGTCGTTTTGGTTCACTTGGGGATTTTTCCTTGTACACCTCACAGAGGGGTCAGAATCTTCACTGTTTAAGGGAAACTTTTCGGGGTAGCGCCTTGCAAACTTAACACACTCTAATTTGTAAAGACCATGTGACCCCCTAAAAGATTACACCTTGCGCCAAACAAGACAGAGCTTCCGAAAAAATCTAAAAATATTAAATTTTCAAAATCCATATTTTGGTCATAAAACATTTAATAATTTTTATTTTCTTAACATAATGCATATGTGTTTTGGAAATTGCGACGCTAAGCTTCTCATGAATGTACAAATTTAATTCTTTTTTGAATTACTTGAGGTATCAGCCAGCCGCGCCAGCCGGCAAATTTTGGGTCACGTGGGCAGCCGCCATCCGCCGTGAATCTGGCTAAGCGGCGCCGGCCACGCTAGCCGCCGGCGAAAAAGTGTCAGATATCAAAAAGTGCAGGAAAAAAATGGCTTGCGGACCATCGGGCCGTTAAGCTCTATCAAGCTTCATGTTTAAAATATTGTCAGCCGCGCCAGCCTCCGGTGAAAATGGCAAGCCGCCACCACCGGGCAAAAAATTCGGCTAAGCCGGTCCGGCCAGCCGCCAACTTATATCAAGTGGCTGACACCTCTATTACATAATTTTTAACTTGTATTGTGTTTACAAAATTTTGACATCTCTTAAATTTGCTCTTGTAATAGAGCTGTTAGTATAAAGAGTCGAATAGTAAAGAACACATTTATCTTTATTAACAAGCAAACTTGTATAATCATCCTTGTAGTATTTTTTCTCAATTTCAAAAAAGATCTTTAAAACTAGTGTAATAAGCCTTTGCAAAATTTTCGATCTGGATGTTTTGATGCAAAACATTTTGAGGCATGTATGCCAAACACTAGTGAGCATAGAGAGTTTTAATCTTTTGCTCTTGCTGGAAGCAAATTAAATGTGAAAAAGTGGTATATTTGGTGCAGTGTTGAGGCGCATCCGCGTGTAAAAATATCAATTGCAGTGGTAAATCACCCGTCGTCATCAGCCCCGAGCCCTTTTGTGCGCCTCGAATGAAGCGCGTTTATCTCTTTTCACACACACCCATGTAATGCACGCTAATGACGAGACGCAGAATTCAAATTCATTGTGTTACCACCGAGAGTAATAAATACAGTACTCGCACACAACACGAAAAACGAAACAAAAACACACAGCAGCTACAGCGAACACACACAGCGTTGAGATAATAAACATTTACGTGCTGCTCTGAGCTTCATGGGAATTTGAATTAAAACGGGTTGCGGGCAAAATTGCACTTCTCACTTCGTACACTACTGTTTGCTCATGGGAAGGTTTCGTGATATTATTCATTCTTGGTCTTTAAATAGAACAAATAGGCATGGACGGCACGTGGGTAATAAATTTAAAATTTTGTAAAATAAATTATCATCACACACTTTCGTATCGTACAGTGACTCTTTGTACAGTCCTCATCAGCAGTACTTACAAAGAGAAATTAATATGAAAAATTATTCAATTAGTTATTAAACCCGACCAGTTTAGGCGAATCGAAATAACTCTGAAATCAGCGAGGATGAAAACTTGTTATCCGTATATTATATACCTCTTAAGAATACAATAAAATCGAAAACTTTCCGTGTTGTTGGAATTCGGTGTTTACCCCAATTTGGTTGTGTGCGGAACCACAGGGGACGCGAGATGTGATTTCAGCTAACACATATACAAACACACGTACGCATGGATTGTGTGTATGTGCGAGCGAGTGAGAGCGAGGAAGCACGCGAGATTGTCTAATGAGGCGCACAAACGCAGTGTAGCGCGCTGCAGAGAGCGAACGAGAGAGAGAGAGAGAGAGAGAGAGAGAGAGAGAGAGAGAGAGAGACCCTTGAAATCATGTGTCACTCTCGCATTGCGGCGGTAAATAATAATTTCAGTGTATTATTATAATATCACAGAGGCGCGCGCATGCATTGTTATTATTTTAATCAGTCAAGCTGTCAACACTAAAATATACACATGCTGCGCCTGGCGTGTCGTGTCGCCCGCCCGCTTTATTATTATTTGTTGTGTACGTGAGCGCCGGATTAACCGCAGCGAAGCTGCTTTTTATTGTGATAAAAACATAATTATTGTGTTGCACCGCAGCCGCCGATGTATTAACACCCCGCGCAACACAAACACACATCTCATCACACAATGCTAAATAAACCCTCTTTTCAGCTATACACTGCGCTGCTCGATGCTGACGTCGCCTCGTTAAAATAGGCCGCTTGCTTTTCTACCACCAACTCCGATTCGTGGGAAAATTGACCGTCTTTTCGCTGTGGTGCAATGTTTTGTGTTTTAATATATACCACGACGAACAGATCGAATCTACTGTGGATATTAATTCTCAACTTGAGCTGAGTTTTTTAATTCAGGAAATAGTTATCTCTTCCCAGTCAATTTGTGCAATAATTTATAATTTATTTTTGATATATTCCCAAGCTTATAGGGCTATATATAATCTATTGATGAGTTTTGGAGCAAAATGGGTTGTTTTTATTAGTGGAATTGTGCATATGTTTTATACGGATTGATACCTCACACTATTCGAATGTATATATTTTAGGAAAAATCTTGTTCTCATCATTCTTTTAAGAGTATTTTAAGCTCAAAGAAAATATTGTTAGGCAGAGAGTAATTTTTTATTAGAACAGCGTATCTACCAAAATTGACGTTTTATACACAATTAATATTGCAAGCTTTTATATTTAACAAAAATAGTAATTCATATAACTGCCCAGTTTATTATGATCTTATTATTTTTCAAACCCTTTCAATCAAATATATCTAACAATAGATATTATTTTTGAAAACGCCTGTTTTCGTATGTTATAAAATATTATTTGCTTTTCACAATTAAAAAAGGTCAGCTCTTTAAAAAGAGCTAATTAAATTGAAAATATGCCACGCAGTTGTAGAGCATTCTACAAGGCTGCATTAATCTCAAGAATAAAATGGTATAGGTCTAAAAATTTGCAATGAAACTGTTCGAATATAAAATAAAATTAAAAATAACTCCAGACTGGAAAATGATACATATATACAGCTGTACAACTGTATAGGTAAATAACAAGGTTACATCTTGCTGGCTTCAGGCAGACTAATATCTCTTTTTAACGATTCAGGAAATGTAAATAGTTTGCTCTCTTATCTGAGAAATAGCAAAGAGTCTTTTGTCAATTCACAGTGGTAATGTTTGCTTTACATCAAACACGATGGTACCCGTGACGTGTCTATAATCACAGAGCGTGGACTTCCAGTTTCGGTGGCGCATTTAGTCTTTTATTATTGTTAATAAATAATCTTAAGCATTCCTTCATAGCACTGTACATGGGTTCAAGAATTTCTTTTAATTAAAATAAAATCCAAACTCCTATATGGTTGGCGGCGAGGGGCGCAATCCCCAATTCCGTGACCGGTGAAAATGCCGAGGGCAGCAGGCGTTGCGGTTCACCTTGCAATAATGAAAGGAAACAATGGGGAGAGCAGTGAAACAAAATGCCAATGCATCGGCTTGGGCATTTTATTACCGCAGTGGGGCGGACGAGCCGAATAATGGAGCCGGCTCCCGCACTCATCACACGGCGGCTGACCACCGCGGATATGTATTTACACTTGCGTCGTGCCCATTGTGATTAATTCCTCTTTGCTGGAGAATGGGAAAACTCATTTCGGTGCGCGCGGCGGCAAGAGGGAGAACACGAGCCGCCCCAACAATATACCGCCCGCCGTCGCTGCTGAAAGGAATTTTTATTCCAACAAAATTAGTGGTGCGCAAACGGGCTGTTTTTTCATCCGTCGGCAGCGCGCCACCAGATTACCATACGCATCAATTGATTTTGCCGTTCTCAATATCAGAGGCCTTTTCATTTTCATCATCACAGACGTGCACAGAAAGAGAGAGAGAGAGAGAGAGAGAGAGAGAGAGAGAGAGAAAGAGAGAGAGAGAGAGAGAGCTGCTCTCTCATCTCGGAAACTCTCACAACACACTCTCGCACACACAAAACAATATTAAAATCACAGAAAATGCGCTGATGCCGCCGACAAATCTGCCGATCTCTCTCTCTCTCTCTCTCTCTCTCTCTCTCTCTCTCTCTCTCTCTCTCTCTCTCTCTCTCTCTCTCTCTCTCTCTCTCTCTCTCTCTCTCTCTCCCTTCCCTTTGCCTTTTATTAATAACTCCTCTGCGGCTTTTGTCCTTTTGACTGAGTGATTTCATTTTGATTAAAACCCAGCGAGCCTTTCAAAACCAATGTGAGCACACAGATTGTTTGTGTTTTGTATTAATATCGAGGAGAGCTACAAGATGTGCACCACCCGCTCGTAATTATCGTAATGACATTTTTCTAACTTCCAATACAAAAACCGAGGAAAATTGGAAAAGTATCGGTATATTTTCGCCCGCCTGACGAGAGTGCATAATTGGAAAGTGGGGCAGCATAATCGATTTTTAAGCAGTGTGCACAGAAATAAACATGGATGTAGATTATTAATTTCAATGTCATACATCCATGAAGAATGGAATAAAAAATTTCCTTTATTAAATCAACTTGCAGGGGATTTAAAGGCGCCATAGTAAAGAAGATCAGCATTGAACCAGCTTTTTTGCTGCTACTATTTTGACGTCACGCATCCTCGCCTGTCTAGCTAAGATCGTGTGGATCACCATCATTCTTTGGAATCGCTGTTAAAAGGTGATTAGCATTTCCGTCTGCCGTAACATTTTCAACTCGGCGGGGCGCTCTTTAAAAATTTCTTCAATTAGCGCTAATGCGCGCGGATTAGCAAAAAGTACAATTTGCTCTTTTGATGGGAGCGGGAGCGCAAAAATGATTGCGATTGAGAGGGAAGGCCGCGCCGGCCGGCGTGTATTTGACTTGACTGACGAGAGAGTCGCATGCAAACAATGCGCGACAACAAAAACAACAAACAGGCAGCAGGCACGAGTCAGCGCAGTCTTGTCGGCAAACAAAAAGGGGCTCTCCTTGTTTCGGGTATTTCATTTCACAAACAGCGTTTCCTTTCGGCATGAAAAGTAAAAATTTTAATTATTTGCTCTCAAGTTATTCCAAGATACACACGCCGCGCGCGTAAGGAGAGACGACGAATAATATACGTCTTTCTCTCATTCGTTCCTTCTCATCTCGGCACTCGCTCTCCTCCCAGCTTAGCTGCGCATTTTTGTCAATTTTTAATCTGAGTCAAGTCAGAGCCTCTCTCTCTCTCTCTCTCTCTCTCTCTTCTCTTTCTCTCTCTTTCCTTCTCTGTGTGTAGGGAAATAAAACATGATTATTGCAAAAATCTGCCCGCCCGCCCACCCGCTCGCCACCCCTCCACCCGCCTCAGAGAGAACTCCTTTTTTCATTTCATTTTCTCATGACTCAAGGCTTGATTTTTTCTTTTGTTGGATCTGCATGAAAATGGATGACATCTTTTTATTATTTCCATTCCTTTTTTCATCCCTTCCCTCTCTCGCTCTCTTTTTTGTAATTATGATAAAAGAATTTTTTAATGTTTCAAAAAATCTCTCTCTCTCTCCGCCACTGCCTCCTCCAGCAACAGCACCAGCGCGCAGATTGGAATAAACCCTTGAACGGCGGAAAAGGAATTAATGCATCTAACCTTCTTCGTTTGCAAAAATATACTAAGTGCACGCAATGTTTTTTGTCGCATAATCGACGCAATACTATTAATAAATTAAGTAACAGAATCAAGAGAACTTTTAGATTCATAACTATTGGCCACCATGGTTAAAAATCAAGACCAAATATGATCAGGTGGTCCGAACGATTACTTCAGGTTTATTTCAAACAAAAAGAGAAAAATATATTTTTGTTGAAATTAAAAGCAGCTTCCTTAGTGTATGTATCAAATACGGAAAAACAAAAGCTTGATACAGACCGAGGAAGCTGCATTAAATTTCAACCAATATTATGGTGACCTTCGGTTTGCTTCATTATCTATCAACAAGAGAAATATATGTTTCCCAGTTTCCAATTAATTTCCGTTAATTACTGATTGCTAATTATAGTTACACAAAAATATAGAATTTTCTGTACTTACCTCCTTTCCTTTATTTTTTCAGACACCAATCAAAAATGGTTAAATCACAATTATTATTTTTTTAAATAAGCGTTCCAAATATTATTGCTCAAGCCATGAATTAAATAAATTCAATAAAACAAAATGTTTGTCCCGAAACAATTACACCATGCCTGATCAAAAGCTACGTATCACAGCCGCTATTAAAAATGTGATTCGCTGGTAAAGAAGCAGCGACAGTGAACGAGTAAAATTAGCTGAAAACATTTGGAATCGCGTGGCGGCGGCTGCTTTCCCGAAACAAAGAGTGAGCTCCGTCATTCACTCGGTAATTAACCAACTTTGAGCGCCGCCGAGCCATTGAATTGCTCGTATTTCAGTCGGCAGGCCAGTAATCAAACGAGCGCAAACAAAACTTTGGACGCGCAAATCGCATGCTGCGCGTGAAGAGCGGAATGATGCGTTGGCAGCCGAGGGAGAGAGAGAGAGAGAGAGATGGAAATTATTTGATTCGCGCGAGCAAATGCGATTTTCATCATCATCAGGCAGCAGCAGCAGCCGAGCCGTACAATTTGATGAGATGAATCTCATCCATTCTGTGCCGCGCTCGCCTTTTGAATGCAATGGGAAAACCAGATTTTCATTAACTGTTACCCCAGCGGCGCCGCCTCCTCATCCGCAGCTCTCTCTCGCTCTCTCTTCTCTGCATTCAGCAGTCACCATCAAAGTTAATTACTACTTTGATATAAACGGAGCCGCCGCCACCGCCGAGCTGCATTATTTCTTCTTACAGCCGGCTGACTGGCTTGCTCTCTCTCTCTCTCTCTCTCTCTCTCTCTCTCTCTCTCTCTCTCTCTCTCTCTCTCTCTCTCTCTCTCTCTCTCTCTCTCTCCGACTTTTTTACTATTTTTATATTATGATAGAATTAAAGCCGCATAGCGGCAGATGTGCCCGCCCGCGCGCTGAACACGCTCCATTCAAAAGGTTTAATTCATCAAATCTCATCAGCGCGCAGCATCCCCCGCCCCGCCACCTAGCTCGCCCCCTTTCCTATCATAATTCCTCTCCGCCTCGGCAACGCGTTTTCGCACACACAAAAGCCAGCGAGAGAGAAATAGAGAATGGAGACCCTATAATTTTCAGCTACGCTTTTGTAAAACAGACAAATAAATACACAGCAGGTGACTGATGAATTGAACATTGAAATGTAGTTTGGATAGAATTAGAATGAGAATACTCAAAACCATAAAATATTTTGCCCCCATTATCAACAAGAAATGTATATTTTCTGTGTTAAAATATTTTTAGATATGACATGGATACATGTCTTAAGTATCTTAAATGCTTTTTAAATCGTTGTAAATTGAGTATTATTTGGATTCAGACCAAGACAAAGCTTCGTCGGTCTGCGCCCGTATAGCAAAGCAGAACACACTGGTCAGTGTTTATGTATCAGTTTGGTTAAAACCTTTACCAATATTAGATCAATTTTATCATATATTTCCCTCAACGGCTGGTCCAAGTCTTATAATTTCATAAAACAAAAGTAAAAACAAAATCGAGGACTGGAGCGCAGTCAAATCAAGGTTGTCATGGGGAAGAGTTGTATAGGCAATTCTGGTGTCAAGGAAGTATGCGAAAGGTGAAGCGAGAGTTTGCTGCAACGCGGCTTTGAGGTGTTTCGAGCAAAATAGCAAGGAAAATTATTCTTGGGGTTTTGACACATTTAAAAATGGGAAAAGACGATCTATGCTTTTTAAACTTCAAACTGAGTTTGAACACCATTCTTTAATCTAAAAAACTTCTCTTTGCATTTTTATATATAATTTTTTGTTTAATTTTCAGCGAAAGTTTTGTTTTGAAGACTTGACATTTCAGGTTACCACGTTTGCTCGTGGTGTGTATTGTGACTTAGCAGTTCAATAATAAGCAATGATTGGTCTATTTTGGACATATCGAGTTGCATAATTGTGAATTCGGCGCAAGCGCGCGCCACGACTCTCATAAAAGTATTTGAGCAAAATAACATGCTGTTTTAAAATTTGAAAATATTTTTTATTTCTTGAATATTGATGTTTATTTTAAATTCGAGTTGAATTCGAGTGGCGTACTGTAAATCCTGTTGTTAGTTTGGTTCCACTGCTGGACTTGAGCTATTCATGGTATTCGCCTGAAACGAGGGTGACAAGTTTCATGCGACCAAAAGTTAAAAAGATTGAAAGTTGAAATATCATGTAATATCTCTATGTGTTTAAAAGAAGGGGGCGACTTGAATGTTGGATTTAACACTGTCAGAGGTGCAGTGGAAAACTAGAAAAATAGCTAGACGCTGTGAGCTATATAAGTTATAAGCTAACTTGTATATTACATATTTATTTGGAAACAATAATATGTATTTCGCTGTTGAAATAATAATACCTTATTCTTCCAAGTGTTTTTGCATTCATTATTACAAAATTGTTTATAGCGGTTGTCGACGCAACTGCTATTTTTCCTCAGTTAATTTAATAAGGTTTATGAAAAATAAAATATTCCGAAGACTGACCAGCAAGTTGGCTCGCATTGTTAAGGCATTCCCAGGAGTGTCAAAGCAATGGGAGATATTTGAGAAGTTCGGTTCGGGGATCTAACACTGGCTGCCAATATCAGAGATGGCAAAAGGTGGTTAGGTTATAGTGACTCGAAATTCTCAAATAACTCAACGAGCTGCAAGGGAGGCGCACCTGCTCGCCACTCGCTGGTTTTCGCACCTTTACAGCTGCATTTAGGACAAATGTCTGTCAGACCTCGGTGCGGGGAGGCGAAAAGATGACCAAATTGGGCCCATGCTCCCCTGCGGTCACTCGGGCCCATGTTATCCGCTCGGTGGTATTATTGGTGAGCTCATAGCACATGGGATGTGCTGAGCATATAGGTTAAAAAAAGAAGAATGAGCTTCTCGTAAATTTCTCTGTTCGGATTTACTGTTGCCGTGGCCCCAATAAGCGACCGGACCGTAATTTAATTGTGAAATAAAGGCACAGTTTTAATTATAATCACTGTCTTTGTTGGAAAATTTAATTTTTATTAATTGCTGAAATAGGCACGTTTCAAGCATTTTGGTTCATTAATTAACAGATAAGAACATGGACTTTTATCATTTCCTGAGCTGTGATAAAAATCAGACGAGTTTGACTCAAGCTGCAAAATTACCAGCTGAATGACTGACCCAAATTATTATTATGAAATCTGTTGTACACAACTTGTGTTTAAAGAAGTGATTGAATAATTAACAGATTTCAATTCTACTCATATCGAAACAGATTTTTATTATTTGAATATATCTGTTGTCACTCCTGAGCCTTTTTTAATTCCTTTACAATTCGGAAGATAAAAGCGGAAAAGTTCATCAGAGCAGGAGTCTGCAAATCGGAGAGCGCGCCACGAGATGTAAAGAATCCTCGGGTTCGCATCCTATTACATTTCTTTTCATTCTTCCTGCTTTATGCCCGGGTACAAATATTATATATCCGTTTTTATACTACAGAATTCGCACTCACAAAGAGCAAGCTGCTGTTTCCATCCATTCTTTGGCAGCAGCCACCATCAAATCACAACCCATCCATAGAATACACATAAAAACTTTTGAGCAAATTAAAAAAATCTAGACCTCGCTCTCCCTTCCTTTCACATGCGCAAATTTTTTTCATTCTCGTCGCTGCTGGGTTGCGCGAGAGCGTGTTTTCCTCTCTTTCTCTCGCTCTCGCTTGCGCCATTCATTCTTCTGCTTTGACTTAATACTCGTAATGCGTTAAGGGGATGGGGGTTGCCTCTGCTGCATGCTGATGAAAAAATGTAATATTGTGCTCTCTGATACACACACGCACGCAGACTTGACTGGCTCCGCAGTTCTTCTTTTCTCTCCCTCTCTCTCGGCGCTGCTGCTGCCGCTGCAGAGAGGGTCGAGGTGAAAAATTACTTTATGCAAACGACAAAACACGCTCAATTGTTCTCCATGGAATATTTTGCGCGAGGATGAAAACAACGCAACGCTTCTCCGTCGTCAGACTAACTCACTAATCACGAAATGGCATTGCCTCGAAAATGTTCACTCTCAACGCAAAATTCGAGAGATAAAAATATGAAAAAAATCTATACAGATTCCAAATTCAAATATTTCACCCTCAGATATTTGAATTATTCCTTGAAGTAATTTTGCAATGGTTTGAATACACAGAAGAATAGGAGCTGTCCATAAAAAGCGCGACGAGTCACATTATAAATTAAAACAAACGCCTGCAGGAAATAGAAGTATGCAACCCGCTTGTCCCGTTCTGTTAATATGGTACTCTCAGCATCTTTCTACTTCTACACAAATCTATTCAATTTTTGACGAATATGTACAGCTTTTTTTACGTTATGCAGAAAATGGTTGCGATTAACGTGTTTCACTTAATTATTATTGCATTACCTAAAGAGTGTCGAAGTTTCATGCGCAGTGCTTGTAAGTCTGTTGTGAACGGAACATAACGCTTCAAACATGGGGTTCATCAAAGTGTCCTAATGGAAAAGTATCCTACGATGCAAATCACTAAAATGTCTTAATTTTCGTAAAAATTTAAGCTGGAACAATGTGGTCAGCATTCGATATTTAAAGTAGCTCACAAATTAGCAAATCTTTTTAAAAATTGGCTTCCAAGGTTAACAATATAATCCAAGAATTTTTTAAGATTGTGCATATTGAGATTAAGAAACGTGATAGAAGAGCTGGAAAAACTCATTTTACTGACACAAAGCGCACGAGTCGCACTCTTTATCCAGAAAACACATTGTCAGGTGCTGTAAGATGAAAAGCGGCAAGCGCCTTTTAAGGATGCTAAACAAGATTGCAGGCGCGAGACATCCATCGTTACGCTCAAACACGGCAAAACGACAAAAAGGGAAGGGAGGAGAGAAGGAAAACTTATTTGCTAAATTACTTTTTTTAACAGCGTATTTTCGGAATTTCTCACAAAAGCCAATGGAAAGGCGCTGTTTCGAAAACGTTACAAAATAGCTCTTGAATGAGAACATAATTTTGAAGGTGTAAGAGTCGCGAAATTTTGGCAAATTCCATCAAAGATGTTATGATGTTCAACATGTTTTGATAGACAAAAAGTGACGGGCAAGTTTTATTTTTTGTTCTTATGAAGTATTTATTCTTCTCGTATTTTACTTCATTTTAATACGGTATTATGTTTGCAGGGTGCGGTGATGAAATAAAAAGAGAAACATAGCGTTATTTTTATTTTGTCTCCAACGAAACAAATTAATTTATTTTGAGCCTCGGATAAAACCATTATATTATGTGTATAGAGTAACATGGTAAAGCACGTTGAGAGACAAGGTGTTGTTTGTTCCTATCCTCCCTTCTTAATTCTGAATATGTAGATCTGCTCTTATCATTTATCAACAAGGAAATTTCTAAGCAAAAGAATATAGCTCTCTCATTGTGCAAAGAAAATCGTTTAATTTAATTAGAATTGTATATTATTTGGTTAAAATTCAAATCAAAAGTAATTTCCGGATGAAAAAATCTTTCGCTTTCGGAGGCTGCACAACCAACCGCATCAAAAAAGAGTTGTTTTTCAGTCTATTTTTATCTCGAATTTACCGAAATTTTCTTTTAATATTCATTTTAAACTCAACTCCACCTAGAAATATTCGTTTTCAATGCGTTTCCATTTTTTTTTCAAATTTAGCCCCTTGAAACTCGGTCCTGATGGATTATAATGTCCATTTTATTTCTCCTGGAGCGATTTGAGCCAATTTGATGGCGCAGTGTTGCAGTGTCTGCGGCGAGTGGCGAGAACAAAGTGTGCCGCGATGCTATTGTTGCAGTGGAAGCACGCAAGGGAGCGAGCAAGCAAAAGCAGCAGGTATACAAGCGAGCGCGCAAGCGTGATTTCATTAGACTCAGCCCCCTTCTTGCGCCGGCTAACTCCGCCCTTAATTAAACCTAAGTGCCTGCTCGGTGCGCCAGCCAGCCAGCCAGCCCACCCGCCTGCATGATATTTTATCAATTTGCGGTTGTTTAAAATAAAAACGCGCGCGCCGCGCGCAGTAGCTGAGCTGCTGGCTGCTTTCTCTCTCTTGCAGCCGCAGCATCCCCGTCCCCGCGCTCGGACCGACCGACTCGGCTCTCCTTTGTTATAAATTCTACATCTCTCTCTCTTCTCTTCTGCACACCATAATGCGCTTAGGCGAAACAAAAGCCGGGCAGACAGCACTCGCTCTGCTCTGGCTCTGCTCTGCTCGCTAATGAAAATTATTTCGATTAATCACAATGCTGCTTTTGTTTGTGATCATGTTTTCCAATAGGGGATTTCTTTGGACCTGCAGCCGCGGCAGCAGCAGATGGGAGAGCAGCGAGAGAAAAGCCCGCGCGCCGTGTACTCGCTGTGGGTTAAAATTAAAAACAAGTTGGATATGCGCGCGCCCAGCCGACTCGCTCGCTGAGTGATTAATCAAAGATGACTCCATTATAATTATTTGTGTGCTGCTGCTGCTGGGGAAAAGATGGGCATAAAAAGCATTCATCATCTGCTGCTGCTGGACCGTCTTTGTGTGCGCGCGCTCAGAAAAATTGACTACGAGCTGCATTATTTGCCTTTGTGTGCCACCGTAATTAATAAACATTCAAGCCGACTGAGTTTCTCGGGGCAAAAATACAATCACGAGCAATTTCTCCTTAGCTCGCCATTATTCAAATAATTAAAACTTTATTTTATGATTTATGAGATATTATATATCCAAAAGTCTTTCAAAAAGTGTGATTCTGATGGAAATATTTTAGGGGAGTGTTTTAATGAACAATTACGTCGTGTCAGTTGCGCCTTCAAACATATGTTTCTGAACTTCTCCACCTTATTATTAACTGTTTTGGAAGGATACAAAATGAACTGTTAAATTTTTAGTTAACTTACGCAAAAAGGAAAACAAACTTAGCTATCTATAGTGATATTATATATTATGGAATTTACGAAATTTTAAAGTTCTAAACAGAAGAGAAAGATTATTCTACAGCACAAAAGGAAACAGAAAACGCGGAATAAGATTTAAAATTACACCATGAGGTGTATATTGCGGACTAGTAATATCCCTCGCAACAACACCGCAAAAATTATAATTATTATCACGCAATCCATCACTAATTCATGGACATTTTATGGTAAATTTCGTCAGTTTGTCGAATTTTGTCTTTTCTGTCATCCGCCGACCTGTGACATTTTCGTCGCATCCTAGTCTATTTTTAGCAATTTAAATTGAAATCTTAAAATATCCTAGCAATATCTTACGGCAAGGAATGGATAAAATGATAAATAAATATTATATGGCATATTTATTCTATTTCTAAATTATTCAATATAAGGACGGAAAAGGTTATGTAGAAACTACTTGAAGTGATCAGCTTAATAATTTTGCATTTAGCAGCGAATTAAGAGTAAATTTTAAATTTTACGTTTCACCGTACTACTAAAAGTAGCTCCCGTTTTACACCTGTATAACTATTTACCCTGTCTAAGCATTGGCAACATTGGTACTATGAACCAATTAAAAAAGGTAATCCCCCTGGAAAATTAAAACTGTGCTCTTTGCAGTTACTTTTTTCATGCACACACAATGGCTAAATTTGTAGTGACAAATTAGATGAAACTGTAAGGACAACCTCAAGACAGAGAGATCGATAACAGGTTTTGTTAATTTACTTTCAAGTTGAACAATTCTCACAATTCTTACCAATAAATAACGAATAATTTTCTTGTGCAATAGAGTTACTAACTAATCTGTTGAGAAACGAGACTGCATAATCAGACAGTGTCCTTTTTAAAATTAAATATGATACGTATTTTTAAAGTTTTATTTACTATTTGATATAACCAAATTGACAGTACATCTAGTGGGCCCATTTAAATAGTAGACATATGGATGGAACTTAAATGTCGTCCTGCAGCATGCTGGCGCTGAGTGTAACCTTCTCACCAGGTTTGAAGGCCGGCATGCCGAGGTAGGGGCATGAGGCGCAGCGGAACGCGTCTCCCAGGTAGCAGCTGCCGCAGGACGACTTGGGCTGCTCCTGGGGCGCGGGCGGCTTGTCCCCAGCGCTCTTGGCCGCCACGACTTTGTCCAGACCGCAGCTGCAGTTTTTGCATGGAGTCTTTTTGCCTGTGGTGCCGCACACCATCAGCGAGGCAGCATCTGGCTTGGCAAAGTCCTCGTCATCAACCAGCTGGTCTGGGTCAATGATGTCCTCGGGTTTGCCACCCTCCTTCTGCACGGCATCCCACACAGCCAGCGCATCAAGGTTGAGCTTTTTCGAACTGCCAATCTCAAACGAAGGTTTTGTGCTGATGATTTCAAAGCAGTCGCCAAAAGCAGGGTTGGAACTGACGGTGGGGTTGTTGAAGCCGGATAGCACCAGGGTCGATTCCAGGTCTTCTGACTTTGGCTGCAGGACGATGAGCTTGCCGTTTGGTTTGAGGATGCGGGAGATGTCAGCCAGGAGTTTGATGTTTTCCACAGAATTCAACGGAGATATCAGCACCTTGGAGAGAACCACTGTTTCGAATTTGTTGGCTTCTAATTGGGTGGTAGAGTTTGACGACGGGTTCAATAGACTTTCTGTTCCAACTTTTTCTGAAAGCTTCTGCGATATCCTGAAATTACATAATATATAAGTGTTTAAAGTTATATCTACGATTTGTTATTTTTGACTGCATTGATGTGTAATTAATAATGTACATAATTGAAGGAGTTGTTCACCTCTGACAATCGTCGCTGGATCTTTCACTGTCGTTCCAGAGTAGCAGAGTAGATTCCCCACTTTTCAAAGAGTCCATCTCGCTATTGAATTTTGTACCAGCAAAGTTTCAAAATGTTAATGGAAACTCAATTCTGGATTATTCGGATTATTCCTAGACTTCGCTTCTTTTCCGTCTTATCTTGACAAAATTTAAAACTGGGCGGGTTCATAAATTACCACCATGACAGAAGTGCTTATCATTTTCCACGGGTGCCATCCATTCCAGATAATATAATATTATAAAATTTTCGACCATTTCGTTCAGATCTCCTTGCACGATTTCTCTAAACAAAATGTCACATTTATATGAGAAATTTGCCTTAAAATACTCACGATTAATATTTTTTCATAGCAATGCGAATGAATTACAAGTGATGATTGAAGTTAAGTTGGCTGCAATGCATCAACATTGATCAGATATCAGCCAGCCGCTCTCACGCCCAGCTCACGTCTCACACCTGCGACACCTGCACAAGTCCTAAAACGCAACAACGCAACGCAGAATCTCACTTCAGCAAATTTTGAGGTTCGTTGTTTTTTCTAACATACAGAAATATTTAATTAGATTATTTTCTGATTTTGTTTCAAGGTTTCCACATTTTTCTCAGTCACCCGTCTGCGAAATGGAAGGTTCCCAGGACGAGGAAGTGTATGGCGACGAGGTCGAGCAGGAAAAGTCTCAGAAAAAAAGTGCCAAGCATGACAGCGGCGCGGCTGACCTGGAAAAGGTCACCGACTATGCCGAGGAGCAAGAAATCATGGCTTCTGACCTGGCAGGGGCAATGACGATCATTGACAACATGCGCAAGAAAGAAGACGCTGAAAGAATTGCCAAGGAGAAGGAGTTGGCTAAAGTGTCGATCCAGAAAGAGGATGTTGATCTTATCGCCAACGAGCTTGAAATCTCGAGGATTCAAGCTGAAAGGACACTAAGAGAGCACCTTGGAAACGTTGTTGAAGCCCTTATTTCACTCACGAATTGATTTTAATAATGTCACTTGAATGCGCGTATGAGATCCTGTCAAACTATGTATGTTAAAATAAATTGTACTACTCATAATTTGAGATATTTTTGCCTTTCTGATTTATTGATATACCGACGTAGAAATTAATTTCGATCTCTAATGGTTGTATGTGGATTTCATTATCTGAATTTAAAATTAAAATAAAAGTTAATATTAATTTAAATTATTAAATAATGAAAAATAAAACTAACTTTATAATTGCCAGAAACAAAATGGAGAAATGCTTGAAATTTAAAAATATATAAATATGTTTTGGAATTTATTCACAAAAAGCCAACAATACTACATCACGTTGACACCTTAAAATTATTTTCAATTCAAGTATCTATTCACCATGCGGCGAGTGGATTGATTACTTTCAGCCTGGTGATTTAAGTCATAGAAAATCAGGGATGCCAACAGACCAATGACAAAATAACAAAATTTGAGTTTGTTTTCATGGCGGTCAATATGGACGACGAAGCACAACTTTTATTTTTCGACACATTTTCGCACGAAACGTCTGAAGTAAGCTTTTTGTCACTTGTTTGTTGCCACGGCATGATCAATTATAATTTTAATTAGGATAAATTTTTAACACTTTGGTAAAACCCCGATTCTAAATATAAAATAATTGGCTTTTCATTTTTCACACAACTTGATTTGCCGGATGATTTGTTTTTATAGTTGGCATTGATTGATTTTAATTTCAGGAACTCAATTTAGACTTGGTGCAATTTCCAAAGCCTGTTTTACTTTCGGAAGTGCGGATCATACCTTTGGGCGCTAAGGTCCAAGCCGACTTTCCAGGCGGAGTGCGTTTGGGGTAGGTTGACAAGTTATTTTTCTACTTAATTGCAACTAGAATATTTTCCAGAGCCACAAACCCTTCACAGTTCACGATAGAATTTTTCGTCAATGACCTGAGCAAACCTGGCGCGGCGACCTTCGAAAGTCTTGGATCTCTGGAGTACAAGCAGAATGGAAACATACAGCTGCCCTTTGACAGGAAATCCATCTCGGTAAGAAAAGAAGGCAATGCTTAGGAAATTAAAGTTAAAATTATATTTTCCCTTGAAACTTTAAAGCAAATTCCGACTGATGGTCTGGTTCTGCGAGGACTGTACACGACCATCACGCTGGCTGTGTATGGCAGCGTTAGCAAGAGCCTGACAGATAACACAAACGCCAGTTCTTCGGCGCATGCAGCTTCTGCTCAGAATGTAGAGACTGAGAGTCGATCGCCACGACCCGAGTGGACTTCAAATGACTCTGGGAACGCTCAAAGGTTGAATTAAGATTTGATTTTGTTATGATTTATTAAGTTTTTATGTAGATTCAAAGATTCTCAAGAACAATACCCAAGGAACTATTCACAAGACACAAGGACCTATCCGCAGCAGGAGTATGGAGGCAATTTTGGAGATCAGTGGAAACAGTCTCAGGTACACATTTTAAATTTCGTGAAAAGTTAAACATGGCTGGAAAATTGTATTCAAGAAATTCTGCTTAAATTAATTTTTTGCTCATTCAGAATTCTGGGGATGGCTATGAGAAGGAGCAATGGGATAGCCAGCGCGGCGGCAATGAGCGCTGGGAACGTGGCGAGGGTGGACCTGCAAGGCACGGCGCAGGCCGCGGTAACTGGGAGTGGAACGAGGCGAGGACAAACGACTACCACGAGCGGCAAGAGTGGGGCGGCAGCCGCGGCGCGTCCAGACGCAGCTGGGACGAGTCGAACGCTCGCAAGAGGCCGCACACGCCGCCGATGGACGAGAAAAAATGGACTAAATCGAATGAGAAGCCTCCCGCCGAGGTGGAGGCCAAAGGTATTTCAAAGCTCAAGAGACGCTACAGTGCGGGCGCGAACTGCCTCCTCAGCGGGACAGACACTTTTAAAGCCCTTCTTTTCTTGTTGACCTTGCTTGGGCGTAGACTTTAGAACTGAACTATTTGACATTGAGTATGATGGTGGACACTTGTTTCGTTATTGAACTCTTCCTCGGCCATGTTCACTTAATATTAAGGTATGTTCATAGCTGCCATACGAATTCTCGTGTTGGAAATGATGCTTATTATTTTTGTGACATAGACATACATCACCTCTCTGTCATTCCTCTCTGGAAAGTAGTGAAAGTCTTGCTAATTTTCATTTAGAACTGCGTATTTGAAAACCAGAGAAATGGTTCCCACTATTTCCACATGTGCAGAACTGATCTGGCGAATAAATTAAATGTTGATATTTGCACCCCCGCAATTCCTTTAGAGAAGGGTTCACCCAGTCTTCATTTAAAAATTATTTAATACTTGTGACCTATTTTTTATGTGAGATCAGGGCGACGACTTCATTGGCTTATGGGATTTTTGAAGCTAAATACGTTCTTCAAGGGTCACAAAGTAAAATCCTCCATTCAAATTTGGTATTTCTCTTTCAAGTTGCGAGTTTCACTATCTTTCCGTGCTGAAATTATGTCGAGGTCCCTTAAAGGTGTGCGTCAGGCAGATTGCTTGGTTAAAGACGTGCCTTACGACACGACATATTGAACATTGGGTTTCAGAAGAAAGTACTGTTGCCACTCCGTTTGAGGCTCTGTCTCCTGGAGATGTAGAGTCCATTTCATCTGACGGGGACATCGGGGACACTTTCGATGACGGAGACTTGGGCAATGGCGTTGAGGCGAACTCGCCTGTTCAAGAGCCAAACCAGGAAAATAGTCCCCTCTCCACTCCTGACCAGGACCCTGAGCAGTATGAACCAATCTTGAGCGATGAAGACATGGACGATGCGGAGGTAGAGAAATGTAATTAACAAATAATGCTACTTATCTATTGTTTCCAGTTTCAGGACTATGAATTCGACGACATCAAGGATATCCCAATTGAGAGAACGCCACTGTTTGATCCAAATAAGCCGCTGCGGACTCTAGAAGTAAATTGAAGCAAAAATTCGAACTAGCTGAAACGAGAAAATTTTCATTCTTATGTTTAAACATTCAATTCAGCGCTAATAAATTTAATTCGAGTGGGGATTATGAATTAATAACTTCATCAGGTCAAGTGGATTTGGAATTTAATTTCAAATTTTTCAAACAGCAAATTTTTATTAAAATCTAATTTTTATACCAAGTAATTAATTTCTGCTCATGAAAATGAAATCATGCGAAAATTGCGTTTCATGCACTGCAGACAGGGAAAGAGATAATCACAAATATTAAATTTGAAATACCACAAAATACCATACTATCATTTCAGAATTTGTCTGATCCGAGCTTAAGTGTTGGAGAGAATATGAAGCAAAACGCCAAGTTGGCTGCGAAAGTTGATCCAAGCAGGTTCATTGAGCTTGCTGATAAGATCAGATCTTCAGAAGACATGTCTGAAACCTGGGTGGAAAATCTAGAGCAATTGGCTCCATTGGTTCCAACTTCTCTTCACTTCAAACCTGGTGCGCAATTCAATTAATGAAAAACACCAAGATTTATTTGATGAATTATTTTTTCAGAGTTTTTACCAAAGTTAGTTAGCTGGGTGAAAATTGGTCTAGACGTGGAGAAGGCGAAGGAGCAGGCGGTGCCAGCCTTCAAGGTGCGCCACCTCAAGGCGGGACTGCGTCTTGCGTTTTCACTATGCTCTGCTGGAAATGACGCCCTTGCCTCCCTGGTGGACGCGGGCCTGTTTGGCATGATCACGCAGCTCTTAAAGGAAGACTGCATGGCCCTGTCGCTGAAGCTGCTGGGTATTCGGGTTCTGGACTGCACCCTCTCCAACAGCAACACAATGGAGCGGTTCTTTGAGTTTGAGCCAGAGCGAGGTCGCAATGGCGTGAGCTTTGTGCTTGAGCTGTGGCGTAATACCAAGGTGACCAGGGTCAAGTTCGCCCTTAACAACCTGGTGCGGAAGATCAACCTCTACGAGACGCTGCGGTTCATCCAGCAGGCATGCTCGGACGCAAAATTCGACCAGGACTCCAGGGTCAGGCTGACGTGCGCATTTAAGTTTGTTCAGGACGCGTTCACAGACATGAAAATGAAACTCGGCCAGTTCAACCGCTTCCTCCCGGTGGCTGCGCACTTCAACTTCCCTGTCAGCACGCATGAACCACACGTGGCAGTTTACGCGTTCATGAAGTCAGCCAAGCTGCTTGAGTGCTTCCTGGCGTGCCTGTCCGCCGTTGAGCCGGACGACGAGCTGTGCCAGCAGGTGCTGGCGCTGATTGGCGGTCTGCTCAAGGAGGAGCACGGCCTGCGATTCCTCGCCTCGCAGCCGGGGCAAACGCAGGTGCTGATCCGCGCCCTGACCGATCTGAGAGAGCCGCTCGGCGCTGAGCTGGCTTACTGCATGCGCATCCTGGCCGTGCTGGACGAGCTGGCCAACGCTGACACTGATGAAATTCGCTCAGAGGACGACATTGAGACGTTTAAGGCGCTGCAAATTTTGTGTGAGACCCCGGCTGGCCGGCTCAACGTAGCGCAGGTTCTCTCCATGGCCGACCACTCAGAGCCGCTGTTCAAAATCGCTAAGGCTACGCCACCAACGTCAGCGTCCCGCAACCTGAGCCTCGACTTGATCCATTCAACTGTGTCCATGGTCGACTGCCCTGAATACCTTTTCCGTTACCAGCAGCACCTCAGCCAGATCTTCACCGAGGAGAACAAGCTTGCCCACCTTGCCTTTTGGGTCAAGCATTTTGACTGCTCTAACATCCAAACGCTGTGCCAAGAATTGAACGCCAACATAGACAAAGCCAAATCCAACGCGGAGGAGCTGGTGCCCATCGTCAGAGCCCTTAAGTACCTGGCCCTGCCCAAGCTGGACGACAGTCTAGATGAGTTCGAGAACGCCAGCAAGAGGCAGATGCTGCTTGAGCTCTTCTCGCATGACGGCCTCTTCATCCTGTCCAATGTGCTGGCATCGGTGGCCTCGGCCTTCGAGCACCCTGAGCTGCACGCCGCCACCCTCTCCGGCATCAAGGGGCTAAACCTCATTAATCTGATTCTGCCCTGTCTCGCTCTGCTCAGGGCCATCTTGACGCTTGTCGCGTCCAGCCAAGGAGCTGAGTTCAAGTAAGTATTTAAACGCTGATGATAATTTTATTTTCTTTGATTTTACGTTGTTAATCCACTGCTCTTGTGATTCATCTTTTGGCTATACTGGCGCTTATAAAACCTTTAAATTTGTATGATAAATGTCTCTTTTGGTCGAGTTTTATTCTGGGAGTTTTCCAATAGAAACGTTAATCTCTTTTGTCTTTAGGAACCAGCTGTGGCATAGGGTTCACTGCATTTCGCAAAACTGGTCAATAATTTTAAAACTATTGAAATCAATAAGGATAAAGTTTTGTTATTCATTTATTATCAAGTGAAAGCTTTAAATTTGACCATTTTTTACTTTGTTTTATTTTTCCCTCAAATTTGGATCCAACCAACAGATACTGCTTAAAATTGGAAACACTAAAACTACCATTTTTCTACAAATCAGCATTTAGCATTAATTTAATCGAGTTAATTTCAGGAATCTCACACCAGTTGGACCTCTTTTGAGCATCTATGAGCTGCTGCACGCGTATAGGAGCGACACACCGTTTTTTGCGAGCGTGAACGAGAGTCTGCAGCTGACGGTGAAGTCGTTGATGGCGTACACACAGCCATGCTCAGAGGAACAGCTACCCAAGAGTACCTGGACGCAGATGGCGGCCGAGGTGTTCAAGCACATTTCGCTGCGGCCGAACACTGTGCTGCCGGGGCTGGACCTGCTTTCGAAGCTACTGCCTAAACCACTGCCGGTCTGCGGCACCAGGCTGATAAGAAGTGACGATGAGAAGCGCATTCTCACTTTCTACCGGCTGTGGGGAGCGCACTTACACCCGCTCGCCTCCGCCATACACGAGATGATCAACCTCTTCGGCGTCTCGTCTGTCCGCAAACTCGCCACTAAGATGCTCGAAATTTGCCGACTCATTTCTGATTTGGGGCCCAGTCTGGCCTTGATTGTTGTGCAGTCTGTTGTCGAAGGCTTGGTTTCCAGTATTAAATTGGACCGCAAATTGGTTAGTCTGCAGCAAACAAATCTTATTGCTAGTAGATTTAGATTTTATTGCTCCAACATAAAAAATGTTTATAACTTTTAACCACTGGGGGCCAGATGCGCGTTTGAATTGGTTCGCGCCGGTCAGCAATTTAGAGCTCTTTTGCTTTCTGTACGAGTTTCAAGAGTGCTTTTCTTCTCCAATCGGCATAATTAATTCATGTTATATATGCTAATAATATCATATTTTTGTTAATAACTCGTTTCTTAACCACATTTTCATGAGCCTGAATCCCCAGCTGAAGCCATAATAGCGCTTTGCGTGAATCTAGCCCCCAGTGATTTTAATTTTAATTTAAGACTAAACTAACTATTTGTATAATCTTCTCTCACAGGATCAATTTCGTGATTTCAGGACTACAATTCAGATTCTACGCGAAGGAGGCTGTGCCTATTGACGGCTCTTAGCGCTCGGGGTGCGCCGAAAATTGCTCTACTCCACCTCTTGCGCACCGGTGGAACTGAGGAAAACGGATTAATCACGCTCTTCAATTGGGTAATCCATAGGAACGTGCAAGGTGAGCCAAAGTACTCCTTTGCAGGCACATATATGTTAACTCGTTTATTTTTTAGACAAACGCTACACGGAGACGAAACTCATTCTGCAGTTTGTAGACAATCTCTTCCAGCCGAAAGAGACTGTGTTCTCGTCCGAGTGGCAGTCCGTTCCAAGCAGAGAAATTATCCAATCTGTTTCCCATTGCCTGCTTGACTTGATCGCATTTTTGACAAAGGAACAAAAAAGCAGCCTTTCCAAGGACATAATTTCCGCACTCTCCGCTTTGCATTTAATTTCTGGTACAGAAGTCGGACTGCACTTTGTGAAAATGTCAGTTATATAACTATCGCCTTTCTTGCATCATAATCACTAATTTTTTCTCAGGTGTTTAGAAACTAAGTCCGAGTGTTTGTCGAATGTGTTCAGCTATTGTGTGGCAGTAGAAGACAACCGGGAAGAAATGCTTTCTAGAACAATCGTGCTTTTGAAAAAGTGCTACCCGTCGTTTGAGTCGTCACCTTCACAACTGTCAAAAATATGCGGATGTGACGTGGGCAATCAAGAAAATCATCCATTGAACCGACTTAATGAACTCAACCTGAGACCTGAAATTAATGACCTGTTCAAAGTAGCGTCTGCCGTTCAAGCTTCTGACCTACCCCTAGAAACAGGTATGATGTTTCTTCTTTCACATTAAAAAATTACCAGTTGGGTTGAATCGCTGAAAGGCTAAATCAACTCTGTGATTAGCTTTGAGAATGTTTCTCTCCTCAGTGACCAACAAATATGTTTATTTGTTTTTTCTTGTCAGACTATCAGACTAAATTGTTATTAATTAATTAAAGCCAAAAAATTGAATTTGAACTTCATACAAAAATGATGTTTGCAAATATAAAATGAATACAAAATTATTACAAAGTTTTAGAGACTGAAGTTCCTACGGTGCCAGTGGCAGAGCAACTACCCGTGCAATTCTTGCTGCAAGAGCCGACGAGGGAGAGTGAGCCCCCAGCGGAACTGGATCTGCCAACGCTGCCAGAGTCGAAAGAACACCTCAAAATCCTGGACCTTGCTGAACTTGTGGCCGCCGCCCTGCCAGATGTTAATCTGGCGCAGGAAATAGATAAACTGAACAGTATGCACCGTGGAGACGACATGCGACTAAGTCAAAACGACGTGTCTCTCTCCAGGGAGAGGGCTGTGCGTAAACCCATGTGTAAGTTTTATTTTTAATATGGAAGCGAAAGCCCAATTTTCCCAAAGGATCCTATGGAAATATAAATAATTTCACCCATTGCTGGTAAAAATTACTTTGAATCTAAATCAGAAGGGATTTTAAGTGTGTTAATAGTAATTGGATATAACAAAAATTATATTTACCAACAAAAGATTTGATTCAGTTTTGAAAATGCAGCAAACTTTTTGCTTCTAGCTGCTCCAATACGAGGAAGACTGCTTTTCCCAAGATCTGTGCCATCATCAAGAGGAGACACTTTCCGATCGCGGCCACCAAACACGTCACGACCACCATCTCTGCACGTTGACGATTTCCTTGCCCTTGAGAGCGCCGGCCAGCAGCCGACGGGACCTACTGGCTATAACAAGCAAACAATGCGCGCAGCCAAGGTGACGAATCTGAATTACTTGTACTACTACTAGGAGAAGGCGAGACTAACTGATCTTGCAATCGCAGGATTTGCTTGTGCCCAGACAACGCATGCGGGGAAGGTCGATGGCGCCAGACCGAAGTGGCAGATTCATGGCAACCCCAGCTCCCACATACAGAAGATAGTGTTAACCAATGGCAATTAAAAGATTTTATCTTAGAAAAACCATTTAAATTTGTTTTATTTTTTATACGAATTTCCAAGCTTTAGAGCCATTGACGGCGTGAATCCTAAATTTAGCAAGTGTAGTGGGTTGAATGGTTTCTTGATTCCTGAAATAAGTTGTAAGGGCTATAAACGACACGCTTGGACGAGAAAATTTGAACATTTACCTTGAAGAACTTGGGGTGTAGGGATATCATAGAATACCAAGTAAGCAGCAAGACACTTGAGAATATGGCTGTCGGTGGTTGACAGAGTGCGACCATTAGAGTAGTCTTCAATGTGAGGTTTCAGACCTTTTAAAATCATTAAACTAAAAGTCGCAGAAAAATCATAATAACTTACGAGACTCCAGGGAGTCCAATGCCGCACGCGTCCTTGATACAATGGAAATTGCCATCTCTGTTGAGATTAATGGCGTGAGCTTGGAGGTCTTGGACAGATGTTCAGCGATTTTCAAATGCAATTTGATCTGCCAGATGACGCTTGTGTCTGGCTCACCGTTTGCCAGATCAATGGTGCCCTTGATTCATTGAAACTATTAGCGATTGCTTTCCAGAGTTTCCATCAGACTCACAAAAAGAAATGACAGCAAAATTGGCAGCAGGGATGACTTGTCGTGAACGCAGCAGTCATATGTGTACGTTTTGATCAAATCTTTCAGTTCCCTCTCCTTGTCAGTGTCACCAGGTGCGTCCTTGAGGAACAGTCCCGCGAAGTCGACCAGCGGATTTTGCGACGAGAAGGCCAATATGGAATCCATCTAAATAAAGTCGTTGAGGATTTAACATATTTGATTTATCTTGTGCGTACCCTGGCAGACCAACAAACTGTCTTTTCATGCGTGAGAGATTTGGCAAACATGGTCCTAAAGCCCGACGGATCGTCTTTGTAAGACAAGCAGCCTGCCTTCTTTTTGATGGGCAATGAGTGGTTCATTTTCAGCAAGTTTCTGCGAATAACTTGTTAAAATGGAAAAAACGTAGCTTTGCAGCACACTCACATCAGTTGGTTCCAGTTGCGGCCTTTTTCAAAGGTGATGGGCCAGTACCTTTCGTCTGTGACATTAATCTATAAACATTGATTCAGTTATTTTTCAGTTCAGTTTTCTCATTTTTATCACTAATAAAATATAGTTCCTGTGCTAGCTAATTTAAGTCAAAAGTTAAATTGGTTACTTGTGTCTCACCTCCTTGATAAGATGCAGCTCTGGCAGCAGGCAGGGCGCTTTGAGGACGACTTGCTGGTTCTTGTACCAGGGCGTGTCCAGGTAGACTATTTTCAGACTGGTGTAGTCGCACTTAAAATAGTCGACATCACGGGGAAGCAGGAGCCGAGGCTCCGCCGCCAGCACATACAAATGGCGGAAGGCTTGAAGGTGGTACCTGAAAATTCGATCATTTTAAGACCTACCTGCCTGATAAAAGGACAAAAAACTCACCTGTTGTCGTTGGAATGTGTAGGGAATTTGGGGAAGAAGGCGCAAAGTAGGGCTGCGACTGACTGTGCTGACGTCGACAGCGTGTAGCGGCCGCCGCCGAGGAACAGAAGGCCCATGGCCATGTGCGTGGCCAGGTGCGACCCATACGTGACCACCGCTTGTGTTGGCCCAACACGCGAACGCAGGAATCTACACAGCCGCAGCACTGTTAAGTCGCCAGTGCCAGCCATAACCTAATAAAACAAAACAATTTCATACAAAATCTTTTATCATTTGTGCATTTTTAACTTTTAAAATTGTAACAAACTCACACTGATATCGTTTACAAATTTCAATATTTATATTTTTTAAGAGGAAAATATTTTTTTTATGGAAACTACAGAAGTCCAGCCAATTTTGGAGAAATGATACTTAAGGACATATTACAAGGTTATACAAGATTTAAATTTGATAAAATTATACTGCTGATATGAAAATTGCATTTAGTGGCTGATTTAAAAAATAGAGTTTTTATAATAATTTTCCAGAACCCATAATGGCAGTTGAAGGTTCACAAAAAACGAGCTGGAAATATATGTGTCAAGTTGTGGAACTCACCATGGCAAGGGAGAGAACAATGACATTGATGCAGGATTCGACGGTTGACTTGCCAGCCAGTTCAGCAATGGACTTGCTGAGCAGCGAGATGAAGTGGTTGGCGTAGTAGAACAAAGTCTCATAGGCTTCGTTGTTCGCTGATCCGGCGAACCTAAGGCCCATGGCCATGCAGGAGCCAGCCAAAATGTTGCAGTACGCCTGACTGAATGTCCAAATTAGTTTGATTTTAGTTGGAAAAGGTGCTCATACTTCATTGTTTCCAGATCAATGGAAGGGTCAGTGCCAGGCTGCGGCTTGGATAAGGCGAACGGACGGATGGTTTCTGGCACGTTGCTCTCGACCCACTCCTTGCTGGGCACGATCTGGTCCCACATGATAAGGCCCTTTGCCAAAATCCGCAGCAGCAGGAAATCAGGCCGGATGAAGTCCAGTAAGTACTGCGTGTCAGGAGCTTCCATCCAACTCGCTACAGACCTGATGGGAAAATTTCATTTAAATTTGGCATCACTAGACCAAAACTACAATCATGTCAAATTAAGTAGCGATAATTAAGTGTGGCATAGCACCAAAACAATCATTTTAGTTTTATGAGTTCAAGTACAATTTAAAATTCATCTTCATAAATTTCATAAATAACCAATTTAAGCCTGGTTTTAATTATATTCAACCAATTTAAGATTAACTCAATTTAAAATTGTTGGCAGAGGGAAAATCTCAATTCTACTTCAATTTGTTTTCCAGAAAACAGAAAACTTGGCTCAATAAAATTTTCTGATGCTAAATATTCATAAAAAGTTGTATTTAACCAAGAAACTTTTTTAAAAATTGTAAAAAATAAAATTAAACTCTCGAAAAATGACTCACTCATTGCCTGTGCGGAAATAGAGCATTCCAAGTGCCAATGTGGCTCCAGGGCACGTGACGTGGACATTGACGTAATCGCCTTCTCTGATCTGATAGCTTGGGTTCTTGTACTTTTCCCTCTGGGAAACTGCAGTATTATTTGTTAAAATTTTATTAAGATGGGAAATAATTGGGAGCGAACCTGGAAGTTGTCGCACGTGCCCGCCGACCATGTAGTGGTGCAGGGTGTCAGGAATGGCGAGATCCTTGAGGCCCGCCATGTGTCCATTGCCCTGGCCCAACACAACCAGGCCCAGGGCTAGTCCTGCAGCCAGCGAGTACGATTCTCTATCCACGCAGTTTTCCATTTCAGGTCCAGGTGGGCGACCTGATTAGTTTCACAGTTCAAGAAATAATTCACTCATTGCATGAGTTTGAAAAGTATTACCGATCTCGGATAATAGAACTTCAGCGATGTGTCGATGCGCTGAGCCTTGGTACAGTAAACCAAGCCCAAGCAGTGCGGCCACCTGGATATTTTGGGCAATGTTAAGCTCCAGTGAGGTTGGTGGCAGCATCGCTTCAATGTGCAGGCAAATCGTCCTGATCGCCTGAGACGCTTCTTGGTCGCCGCTTCCTGAAGCCTCACGTTAATGATAAAATCCCTGGCAATGGAGTTGAGTTACACACCTCTCTTGCTGGCAGCAATACCCAAAAGCAATCCTACACTGGTCATTTCATGGCACTTGTTCAGGTACTCGTATATTTTAAAGTTTTTCAGCGTTTTCAAGTGTCCGTTCAAACCAAGCGCCATCAAAAAGCCAGCGTGCTCAGTCGTTGAGTCAGCGCTTCCCTATATAAAGGCAAATAAAATAACTGATTATTTTTCTGACGGCTTTTCACTAGGAAAAATAGCTACCAAAAAGGAAAAGGGCAATGTATTAATTGAGAATATACATTTTTAATTATTAAAAGAAAATTAAAATCCCTGCTATTCACTAACTTAAGTAAAACAGGGGTAGAACAAAAAAAATATTCCTAGCAAAAATCACTGCCATAAAACATTATATTAAATATATTGTAGAATGCAAACATATTTTACAAACCTTTTGGCGGTTGTAGCCGATCCAAGTGGAATCAATTCCTGGCGCGTTGGGGCTGACTTTGAGCCCAGCTGCTACTCCATTGTGGAAGAGAGGCCAGTAATTCATGTTGGCCACAGTTTCAATGTGGGACAAATCAACAGTCGTTCCTCTGACCGGGGACCTGCCAGTCAAACACAACTTGGGTATTGGAAGAGGCTCCAGTACGACTGGCTCAACAGACGCCAAGGTGAACATTCCCCTGAGAAAAGAAAACGTGAGCACAATATTTTGAAGAAGTTTGAATGGTACCTTCCAACTGGCAAGGCCAGAGTTCTGGTGCACAAAGAGAGGAGCTGCTTCTCTTGCTCTTCAATGTAGTCATGGTCTGAAACTTCAGGCCGCTGTACGACGGTGATCTTTACTGGCTTGGCCGCCTGCAGCATACGCCGCACGGATGCCACCCGCTGGTCCTTGGGAAAGCGCAGCTGCAGGCCCTCCAGCTCCAAGTCCTCCATTCCATCCACAACCTCCTCAGTTGTGTTCTCCTTCTGGACGTTGGGTAGCTTGTGCGGCGTAGTCATTGCCTCCCCTCGGTACAGGATCGCCAGGTCTTCCCTTCCAACTAGTTTGAATGCCTCTTCGGACCAGTCTGGAGGAGGATTCTCTCGGCACTCAGACAAGGCGCACATGAACAGCAGAGCAATGCTTCCAGGCAGCCGTTCAATCACACTTTGTGTAATATCTAAAGGTGAAGATAGAAAATGTTCAATGGATTAAAAACAATGTTTGTTCTTACTTCTTTGGACCATCAACTGAATGGCTCTTTCAGCGACACTTGTTGTGTGTGGAATTTTCTCCTTTTCCAACTCTTTCCTCAAAAACGATGAGCCGCTGTAGTGTACAAACGGCTCCAGGTCAATTTTTGGATTTTTCACGCCCATTGTAAGCAGAGCGGTCAGCTGAATTAGTTTAAAATTAAACGATTGGGTATTCCTGCTAAAATTTCCTTACTTGGACAATATCTCTCGACAAGTCGTTTACATTTGCCAAATATGGGTACGGTCGAGGCTGCCGACTTGGACAGTCCAAAAACGTTTGTACCATGTGCATTATGGACGATGGCTCAGACACTTTTAGGGTCAGTTTACTGAGGTCGCTTGGTTGCATTTGACGTTCCTTTGAAATCAGTTGACAGCAAATTTCATTTTCTTTGTAATGTATGTTACCTGGCTATTGTATGGACGGCACAAGTGAGGGTAGTCCTTCCAATAGTGCTCGATATACATTGGCACCTTTAAGTCACTGGCCAGCAAGTGCAGCAGCTGGGCAAGCTGAGGGAGGTCTGATTTGCACAGAACGTCCAGTTTCATTTCCTACAGAACGTTTTCAATTATAAGCACTTGACACGATGAAAAGCAACGTAATACTTCATAAAGGAGGTGAAGGGAGGCGAGAATAGATTCAAATGCCTTGAAGAGCGGGGCCTGCGTATTGATTCTGCCGTCGGTTGCATTTGATTCAATGCTAAACAACTCAGGGCAGCTTATCTTGAGCACTGAGCACATGTCTGACAGTTCCTTTTGGTGGTTTGACATGACCCAGCTCCAGTCATCCCTGCTCCCAGACTCTGACTTCTTTTTCCGCTTTTCCTGCGGTGCGCAATTCGCATCGTACTTTTTGATAATTTTCAGCTTCTCCACCTCGTAGCCCATCAAGCCTAACGTGAGAAGAAGGTGTAAAAATATATTAATACTAGGAGATTAGGATAAGATACCAAGAAGCGCTGCCAAGAATAGCTGCCACTCAGTCTCTGCCGTGATATCTTGGGAGCCTGGCGCGTTTCTCGCGCAATACCATTTGGTCAGCAGTTGCATGGCACTTTCCCTCTTCAAAGCTATCCGCAGCGTTTGAATGCATTTCCTCACTGTAAAAAACACGATAAAATCCTAAGGGTGTGATTTTTGAGTCGAGAAAATTTAATTAATATCCATAATTGAACTTATATACTCTTAGATTTTCGCGTGCACAGCGCTAGTATAAGCACTACAGCTACTTTATGGAAAATTTTAATAAATCTAACGAAACGACCATAGCTTTGCATTAGTTTAAAACAAAAAGTCAATGAAAATAATTTGGCTCCAAATAGCAAAAATGAGAACCAACTGTCTATGGTTAAACACCAAACATCCAAAAAAAATTTCACATTATTAACTAATCTATGAAACAAATATTTAGTTAACTAAATCCCCGATAATAACTAAATTTAAAAATGTGAATTCAAATAACTGATAACTGACCAAGCAATGAGGTATGAATCTCAGGTAGACCTAGTCGAACCATGTGCCCGTTGCTGAATTCCTATAAATGCGTGAGTTTTAACTGAAGTCCACGTTGATCATGTTTATGCAAAACTATACCAAGGTGACGCGTTTCTTGGCGGCGTCCCGGAGACACAAAACCTCATCTGTGTTTAGCTGACTCCCATCAAAACTAGCGCAGGTGCCCATTTTCATCGTCTTTGGCACTGGCGAAAGTACGCACGATGCGTCGGCAAACAACGAGCCCTCCATGGTTGTTTCCGCGCGCAGACTGCTCCTACGCACTTTGAACGAGCTCTCAGACAGGTGGAAGCTAGCTGGAGATGTAATCAGAGAGTGGAAGGACCTAGTCGCCACAGGCGTCTGCATCGGCATCAAATTGGGCAGGAAGACCTTGGACACGACGTCTGGGCCTGAGTAGAGAGTGACGCCACCGCACACGTCTAGCACCACAATCATCGGCAATTCCTAATAATTTATTTTATTAATATTAGAAAATACTGTTGATAAGTTTCTATTTTAATATATATGAAAAAACATTTTGCAGATAAAATTGGTTGGGACTGTTCATTCAATTCATCAAATATGTGAGAAGTATGTGATATTTAATTTTATATAAAATGCTTTTTTGCTCCTAAAAAAATCCATTTTATATTTTTCGAAAATCCTTTATTTTTATTCTAATTCGAATTTTAAGTGAAGGGAAATCGTGACAATCAATGTACAAAGCAATTTTAAAGAAGGTTTGAAGGTGTAAATTCAGCACTACTTACAGATAAAGGCACAGCGTCTTTGGCAGGAATACTGGTTCTAGTGCAGAAAATCAGCTGCTTCATACTATTCGTCTGCTCAAGCTTGACAAGAAAGAGCTCTTGTTTCCCAGTAACAAGGTAACACAGGTATGACTGGCCGACCAAGTCTGTGGTCAAAAACGCCTTCGAGGCGCCACCACTGCGACTGCTCTCCCTGCAAACAGAATTGGTTCACGCGTCAACAGCTTCAATCCTAAAATTTTGACTTACCTGGGAGACTCTGACCAGAGAAATTCGAGGCACACCTCTGGGTAGAGCGGCTGCATAGGCACGTCAACAGGCATGTTCAGGGGCGAGCGGCAGTCAATGGTTTCGCGCCGCTCAGAAATCGGGGTCCCCAAGCCTCCAAGGCTGTCGGCTAGACTGAATTTTCGAGACGCGTTGAAAGGGCTGGCCCTGATCCAAGAAGAATTAGTTATCACTTTTGATTAACACTGATAGAACAGGATACTTTGCATGGAACGGCGAGACCCCAGTCACCGTGTTGCGCCGACTGGTGTTTAAGCTGGTCATTGGCGGCGGACTCATCGGGGATGCAATGTATGAAGACCTACGCCTAAACAAATTCTCCCTATCAGTACTTGTGTCAGTGAGAAATACTCATTCTTACATATCTATTCTGCTGGTGACGGGGCTGGAGGCAGCCAGAGCAGATGGGATCGGCGAAGCACCAATCGTCTCCAGGGGATTCTCATGGTATGGACCGCTCAAAATGCTTTCACCAGTGAGTGACAGCTCAACAGCCCCTCTTGGCGTGAAGCTTTCCTAATTAACAAATAAACTTTTACTATTTTCCAGAGCTACAATTATTAAAATTTCAATAGTGAAAATTTGAATTAACACATCATTTTCCTTTGTGTTTTCTTTCAAATTTCTACTTAATTGAACCCATTTTTATCATAATTTTAAATCGAAAAAAATGGATTCAATGGGGCGGATCACGGCAACGCAACCTTGAGAAAAATGGCAACGCTGGGCATAAGGCAAGCATTGTACAGTGTTTCAAGGTCAAGCTAAAAAACGGTGCCGTGATCCGTCCCAATATTAATTAGTACTTATGCTATTAAAAATCAAAACCCATCTATGTACCTGAAGGGTGGCACCTCGAACTGTCCAGACGCTGTGTGATCCAGCCACTGAATCGTAAAGCATACATATTGATGGATCCTCACTGGCAAAGACAATTCTTTGTCCTGGATCCGTAACAGCACCAATGCGAGCTGAAACCAAAGTTGCAATATGGAATTTTTACTAAGCGGAGAAGCTTGAGCTGAAACTCACTGCCATGCTTGGTCATGACAGGCTTGATGTCATCGTAGGGGTGGTTGACACTAAAGATCAGCGGATATTGGATGGCGGAGATTTCTGAGTTGGCTGGCACGTCGGCCTCCATTTCCAGTAAGAGCCCATTTTTTATGGGCCAAATTTTGGAAATGGGGAAGGGAGAGCTGGCGACGTAGTCCCGGCCGTCCGTGGTGAAGACGTTGATGTTGTGCGTGTCCACGATACAGATGGCCTTGAAGGTGCCATCTAAAAATAATTAATTATGCATAGATTATAGCCAATATCAATTTCAAATTTTTTGCAACCTGTCGTCTCGTTGCGAAGGGGGAGTTGGTGCAGAGCGGGAGAATCCTTGAAGGTGGCCCAGCAAGTGAGATGGACTGGGAATTCTGAGGTAAACGAACGCAGGATCGTCCATCGGGAATGCGCGCCTTGGCTCCAAACCACGGTCCTGCCATTGATGTACAGTTCCTCCTCAGCACCGTCTATATCTGGACTAGCCCGAATGCACCACCATTCCTGAAAAAAATAAAGCGTGTCAATATATCAGCTCAGATTTTTGTTTCTTTGAAATTTATGTATCATATTTACCTTTCCAGCGTCGGAGAGGTCAATGTTGCTGAGCTGTTCCGCAAGTCGGTCATTCGGTTCGTCGGATCCAGAGACACCCGCCAACTGTCCGGGATGTTCCAGTGAGCGTCCATGCGGCAGCCAATCCTGTCAATGAAAAATTAATATTTTGCGTTTAGAAAAAAAATATGTATGATGATCTGCACCAACCTGGACATCTGTGGCGGCTATCATGGTCTGCTCTGGAGCTGCCAGATTGCCAAACAATGGAATAAAACCTTCTCCGGCCTCTCAATCGTGATCAAATATTTTGCAGCATGAGTTTAGTAAATATTTCGAGTTTTGACTCTAGTTGAGCGATTGTTTTGCCGGCAAAACAGACGGTGCCTGCTGTTTGTTTATGCAAGCGGAGGAAGGGGGTGTGTATGTATTGTGGAATATTCCATTCAAACGGATTTGGCGCTATATGTGCGTTTAATACGAGGATGTGACTACAATAGTGTAATAGTTAGTCCACTATTTGAAATTTAGTCGTTTTGTACATTGTCCATAACACACGTAAAACTTATTTTCTGTTAGAAAATGAAACTATTCAAACGAAAATTATTAAAACAGTAAATAATGGTATATTCTCAAAATTTCTGAGTTTTCTGAAAAGAAGAGTGATACATAATATAGGGATCGATTTCGATGAAAATAAAAATGGCATTTTTTTAAGATATCAAAATTTTTACTCTTTTCATAATTTCAATATTAAAATAGTTAATTTACAGCTAAAAAATACCCATGATTTAATTCACTTAAAAATATTCAAATGCAGTTGACCGGTTACAGTTTATTGCTCTCTTCAGGTCACTTCTTGTACCTGACGCCGATGAAGCAAATTATCGACACTATTACTGTCCACACAGCAGAGTAGGCAAAGCCATTATAGACGTCGGGGTATTCGATTCCCCAGCCCCTGGACATGATGGCTCGTAGGGTAGTGGTTGCCCTGGTGATGGGCAGAAACTCGGAGTAGGTGCGCAGGGCGGGCACCATGCCTTCAAGAGGCCACGCAATCCCAGAGAGGAAAACTACGGGCACAAAGCTGCCCAGTGATAAGTAAGACGCTGAGTTGATGTTGCTGCAGAAGATTGATATCAAGACGCCTGGAAATTAACTCATATATTTTTTTGTTTTTTTTTTCTAACAAAATTAATTTTACCCATAAAAACGCCAAACCAGCCAATAATTAGGCAGATAACTGCAATGAGGAGAATGGAGCCTTCATTTTCCAGTTTCAAAATGGCTAAACTGAGAGTGAGCACAATGAAAACTTGGATCATCATGAGAATGGTCTGGGTGACGATGTGCGAGACAAGCACCTCCTGCTCCGTTACTCCTGCTACCAATGCCCTGTCCCAAATCCCTTCCATGGTTTCGGTGACCATGATCACACACGTAATTCCTAAGCTCATGAAGTAGACAATACTGGAAGTTGAGGAAAAATATTAGGACATTTTTATCATGATTCGAATAAAAATTACGTCAAAATTGATCCTGAGGCCATAAAGTCGGTGAAGTTGGGACTGTTTCGCCCGAATATCGGCTCTTGAAACTGAAAATTTACACATATCATTAAATTAAAACTTAGAATAATTAAAACAATGTATAATTTTCACTTGGATTGGCGTGTCTCCATGCCTTGCTGATATATTGCAGTCCTGGAGAAGCTGTTTAGCAAATCTCTTGTAGCTCGCCAGCAGTTCCTTGCTCAAAAACTGAGCGATTGGCAGCTCTGTAGGCAAATTTAGTACGTTATTTTAAAATTTAAAATTTGGAGAAAGCATTGAATATTTTTCAAATTTTACCAGACATGTCGAGTGACACGGCGATTTCACTGTCGTCAATCAACTCGTCGCTCACTTCCTGCCAAACCTCCCTGCGCTCCTTCCACGCCTCTGTGAAGTTAGGGCCGATGTGGAGAGCGCCTTTGACCTTTCCACTTTTGACTGCATCTAATGACTCGTTCCAAGTGAGGTAAAATTGCTGCAAATTAATTGACAATTAAGTAGATTCAAGTTACAAAATTCAATAATCTGTCACTTACTGGCACGATTTGCTCGGGGTTGATTTCATTCATAAGTCTGCAGCTGAGGAAAGGAGGATCACAGCCAGGCTCAGCTAGCCCCACGCAGTTGGTCACATTGTCAAAACTGAGTTCCTCGTTGACGATGGCCAGGGGCAGACTTCGAGGCTCGTGGCCGACCGCATACACAAACACGAGCAGTTGCAGAATTGGGAACATCACCAAAAAATATAAAGACCTAAAATTTAAAAGTCATATTATGTGAGTCATGAAATCCATATGATTTAAATTTTTACCCTGGATTTCGGTAATATCTAAGAGCAGTCATCATCAGTTGAGACTGGAGCGCGCCTAGAATCGTAGGTTTGAGTTTTCTCATCTTTTTCCTCTCTTCCTGTTCTTTATCCTGTGTCGGAAGAAATTTTTTCATGATTTCATATACTGATTTAACTCTGAATTTAATTAGTACCTGAACTCTAACTACTGGCAGTGGCTCCTTTTCAATACTATCCTGAGATTGCTCAATGGCTGGTGATCTGCTTTGGCTTGTTATTCCAAGCTCCTTCAGCTCCTCCTGCCGTCTGCTCAACTTGAGGAAAACGTCCTCTAACGTTTCGCAGTCATGCTTCCTGATCAGATTTTCGGGCGCGTCCTCAGCCAACAGGGTTCCCTCACGCATCAGGCCTATCTAAATTTTTCTTGGGTTCTTTAAATCTTTTTATTGAATTTTTCAACTTACTTTGTCAGCTTGCCGCGCCTCTTCTATGTAGTGCGTAGTAATAATCACAGCCTTGTTCTGTTTCTGAGTAATTTCTACCAAGTACTCCCATATGCTGCGAAACAAAGATCGGACGTTCAAGCGAGGAAATGAAACTGCTTTATAGGAACTGACCTATGGCGCAAAACTGGATCGACTCCGACGGTCGGCTCGTCTAAAATGAGCAGTTCTGGGTCGTGTAACAAAGCGGCCGCCAGCGAGACGCGCCTCTTTTGTCCTCCGCTGACATAGCTTGGTGAGTTAAATTGACATAAAATCTGTCACAAGTTCTACCTGAGGTGGAGAATTTGTGTGTCCTTTGGCGGCAGCTCCAAAATTCCACACAGTAGGTGCATTCTGTCTTCAACCTCGTCCGTGGTCATGCCGTAAATTTTGCCAAAATAGTTCATTGTGTTTCGTATCGTGAATTCGTTCAGCAACGCCGTTTCCTAAAATAACAAAATTTGTAAAAAAATATATGAGGATCAGCAAACAAGCAACAAAGAAAAAAACGCACTTGAGGCATATAGCCGACTTTAGGTCCAGGCACGCCACTGCCCGGTGTTCCTGGCTTCCCTCCGAGCACCAAAATCTGACCCGACATTAATTTTCTCCGGCCGACTATGCACGTCAATAGAGTGGTTTTACCGCAGCCGCTGGCGCCGAGCAGGCCGTAACTGGAATAGTTTTGAAATAACGGCTGATTCGACACAAAAATAGTTTTTTGCTTTACATGCAACCTCTGGCGACCGTCATATTCAACTGGTTCAAAACGACGATAGGCTTTTTCTTTGAGCCGTAGAATTTGTACGCATCTTGAACGCTGACCGCCAGCTCAACGTCGGGTAGCACGTCCATCTCGGCCGACATTTATTTGCTGAAAATTAGAAACCTCTGTGGTCAGTCGGATATGTGTACACAAGACTTCGGAGGTCGGTATTAAAATTAATGTTTTCGTGCCGCAATGCATACGCGGAAACTTTTTACGAAGTAGTGAGCGTGTCCGTTTATGCAATACCGCCAAATATTATACAACCGCATGAGGAAGAAAGAGTGCGTGACAATGATCAAATTTTTATTTTATTTTTGTTTTATTAAGTGCGCAATCAAAACAAAAATTAAGTCGGAGTCGTTTAGCCTTCAACTCGGCGCTGACCGATTTATTGAGAGATTAGATTGGAGGAATAAAAATGATCGAGATGCGCGCGTGGCTTGAATAAAAACAAAACTCTCCTTGGCTCGGGCCAAAACTTTCACTTTGGCTTGCGCGCAACAACACTCCGGAATTGCTGCTGTTGCATTAGATTTTTAGGCATCATAGCTATCATGAGATAATGCAATTGACCTTGCTCAAATGCAATGCAGAATTTAGTTTTTGAACTGTATTGCATTTTAAACACGCTCGCGTCTCTCCGACAGAAAAGTTGCGGTATTGCGCAGTGAATTCTAAAGTGGCTCATTGTTTACACGTTGAATTGTCTTATGGTTCATATTTGGAGTTGAGTTTTAAATTTGCAAACGCAAGGAAGCTGTAACGCGTTGTTTATAATGAATAGCAAAAATCTGGCAAATCTGCCCTTCGATTTTTTTATTCAGCTAGAGAATGAATAAGCTGGAAGCAGGTGAGATTTTTCAATGCTGCGCTTTTTGTTTATTGGAGAAATTGAGGACGCTGCTCGCGCACGTCTTTTAGCTCCAGTAAAAGATTGCATCTAGGTGTTAGATCCTCTCTAGGTCTTTTTCTCTTCTCTCTCTGCTCCACGGTGTATTTTGTTCTGGTTAACTGCCTAAATTGTAGCTTAACTAAATTTACAAAAATCGCTTCCTATTTTATCGTTTACAATTTTGTGAACTACAATCACCAAAAGAAGAGTTTAAGAAGATTTAAAAACGGTTTCATCTGCGCAAATTCTTCTAAAATTCCTACAGAGTCTTGGTTTACGTGTTCCGATATCGAGTTTGAGCGAGGCTGAAGATGTGCAAAGGAGCATGGAAAGTGAAATGTGGGCCACGAGCAGCCTGAACGAGAACATGCGCCTTGCGTATACACAAAGCCAGGTCGCTTCTTAGTACTGCAAGTGTGCAAAAAAGGAGCAAAATATATTAACAGCTGCTATTCAGAAAAAGGAGCATTAGAAAACATGCTTACTTTGAATAGCAGACGAAAAGAAAGTTTATAGCACTTATAAATGGTATGAAAATTGTCACTGTCAAAATTCTCTATAGGACCGCTTTGATGCCATAATAACTATTCATTTGTAAAGCGTTGAGAAGCGGAAATTCCAACACATAAAAACTCTTTTTAATCAATGATATTGAGTTCCGTGTATTGTTGTTAATAGTTACAAAAATTGTAATAAATAAGCATTTTCATATTTTAAAAAATTTAAAAAAGGGGGATAAAAAATTTATATCTGTAAAATTTTAAAATTAAAACAATCGTATCAACTTGCTCTCACAAAAATGTTGTGTACCTTGTTGTTAAAAGCAACGACTTTTGTATCCCAAGTCAGGTCGGCACCGTCCCGAAGAAAGGAGGCATCACCGGGCACACACAGCTACGAGAGAGAAATGCGGCTCTTTTGCAGAAGCAAAACTCTCACCTCTCGCGCGTTTCCTTTCTGACGATTAAGCACCGTTGAACCCCCCACTCCACCCACCTTTGCTGAGCCTTTTGAGGGCCAAGGTTACTTTTTGAGAGACGTTTACAAGCGTCTTGAATGGCGCTATTAAGCACAAAAAATTGGTCAACAATGATCTATCAAATATTGATGTTTGCTTTAATGTGATCGGGATCAAATATAAAAAATGTGTGACAATCGAGAATTGAAATTTTATGAGGATTAAATTTTCCTTGCAGGAAACATAACTTCATTCAAAAATCTTATCTGCTTATCTTTTAATAGAATTATTGATTTTTTTTCTCAAATCTTTACTCTCAAAATTCAAATCCTACGCTGAAAGTGTTCATTGACTTTTAACGTAGATTAAAAGAGCTGCTGGTAATATTTTAACAAAATTTATCCGATTTCATATTAAATACCCTCTCTAAAATTAAATAAATAAAATTCCATCGTTATGATTTTAATTTTTTCGGGCACATATGTGGTCTACCGGCCAGTATTCAAAAAAAGAAAAAATACACAAATAATAAAGGGAGTTTTCAATTTAAATTAAGACCTATTTCCATAATAGGATTTTTTAAATATATCCTTGACAACTTGACGTTCTAAATGCAGACAATGCAGTTTACTCACCGCTCTTTGGTGTTTACCTACTCGTTATTACGCGTTAATAAATAAATTACTTCCTATACCTGTTTAGTTGAGCTATTGTGTTCTACACTTAACTCTCGCCGGAGGGGGAGCTAATTGCAAGTACTAAAGTAATTCACAAAACAAAATCAATATTTGTAAAAAGTCATGGTTTTATTAAAGCTTTCTATTTAAAATATATCCAAATTAAAATGTGTGCATGTGACACAAAACTATTGAATACATTTTACAGCAAAGCTAGTTGCGTGAGTTTATTCAATTCCAGCTTCGATTTTTTTTGTGTGTAATTACCACCGATTCAATCTCTGCGGTTGTAAAAGCTATGCGACAGCGGCGGCATTATCTCCTCGCGACCAAGCAACAAGTCTGGCGATCCATAATGCGAGTGTCACTACATTGAACATTATTGCGGAACAATTTTAGTTGTAAGTTAGTCGTGCACACAATAGGAAGAGACAAAATAGAATGAAGTGCATTTCCGTAATTTTGTGTTTTTTCCTTGCATTAGGGGTAGCGAATTGCTACGATCTTGGCGCATCTGTCACCTACTGTGAGTTAAAATGAATCAACTTTTAATCTGTCGAATTGTAAATTCGCTTCTGAAAATTCTAGTGATGTTAATAGACAAAATGCAACAAGCCATTCCGCAAGATTTTGAGGCGAAACTGCGTGATCTACAATTTTTCAACTCTGATAAGCACGACCTATACCTTAAAACTCTTATTTACGATTCACGATATCCAGAAGAATCTTTTAGAAGAGGTTTGTAATAAGCATTGACGTAAGATACATTTTTAATTTTTTTAATCAATTTTAAAAAGCTTGCAGAACATTATCAGAGCCTCTGAATGCTATTTTCGATTTTACACTGGGAGGCTGGCCACAGATTAGAGATCTCGCGAACATCACTGGAACTCCGTACCTCCAAGTAGAATTAACCTCGGGGCCCTTCTTCAGGACCATCACGGATCACATAGAGGCCCGTGGAGGCAAAAGAGCAGTGTACGTTTTTCAGACCGAGATAGGTAGGTTTCTGTTCTAAAAGGAAACTGTGACGATCTATTTGAGAAATTTTGAAGACATGATATCAGCGGAGTACACCTTGGCCGACGAGTTTAAGCTCGAGATTCTCTACTTTGTTGGTTTAAACGAAGACAGCTTCGATTTTCTCAGTAGTAGCATCCAACCAGAAGACTATTTAGCAATATTTTACACTTCAAATCAAGTCAACAAAATTTTCAATGAGGTTTGTTTTAGCTGAAAAGCTGTTCACTTAAAACTCGTGGATAATTTAGGTCTTGAAAAGCAAGTTGGTTAGTCCCGATAAAATCATCACTTGTTTGCTGGACTTTGAGATGAGCCCTTTCGACACAGACCTCGCCGATTTGCATTTGGAACTTCCGGAGCAAGAAATCACGCTGGTTCGACCGTCAATTTCCTTGATGTGCTGCCCAATTTTGAATGATGCTTCCAGTTCTTGCTCCTGTTCTCCAAAAACAAAGGTTTCATTTGATACTTAAGAAAACAGTTGTTGTAAATTTAATTTTAATGCTCAGGTTTCTTCAGTAAAAGGACTAAAAAGCATAAGAGGTCTCACGCAACACTTTTGAAAAAATAATTATGCCTAATACAAAAACCTAATGCGATTTTTTGGTTCAAAAATGACAGTAATTGCACATGTAAACGCAATCAGACACCGTTTTTAATCGGGCTCTATAATATGCACGTCAAAAATAGAGTGAGGAGCAAAACATGACTACCAAGCTCACCTTTCATTGAATAAGAACTTCCTCAAATAATTTGAATACTAGTCGAGCAGGCTCTGCAGGTGATTGATGTACTGTATGGCCGCCCTGAGCACGTCCACTTTGCTTAGCCTCTTCTGGCTGGTGACCTCAAGGAACTGTTCGCTCGGTAGCATGCTCCTCAGCTTCTCAAAGCCCTCGTTGACGCTCCGCACTCTTTGGCGTTCCCTCTCGTTCCTCTTGCGCACCCCCGAGTACAGCTCGGCCAGTCCGTAACTGTCGATGGGACCCAGAAGCTCGCAATCGGGAAGCGGGATCTTGTTCTCCGGCCGAAACGGGTCTTTGGCCGGAGACACGATTTTGTTCTCCGCCGGGCAAGGCTCGAAATCCGACCAGAAAAAGTCTAGGCTGGACAGCGAGCTTTCGAGGTTGCTCGCACTGCTGTCCATCTCAGGAAACGAAATGCGGGGTTCAATGCAAAGCTGGAAAATCACGCACCCCCTTATTGGTGGACACAACCCGTTTGCGCATTGATTTGTGTGTGGACTGCCGCGTCCTTGTTCTTTCCTCCTCCTCAATGGTTGAAGATAGCGCGAGAAAACGGATTTATAGCTTTTCCGTTCTTACACAATACTGCTGCAAAACCTAATGTGAGATTGACACTGTGAAAATCCTAAAAGTTTTTATTAAATTCCAGATTTTATTGTAGACTAAGATTCTGTATAAGGACTGTAGAATATACAAATAAATATAAGTAAATCACATGTTTAAAACAATTTTAACAAATGAGAATTTTGAATTTTTCGGCAATTTATTTGACGGAATTTTCGTCAATTAATACAGTAAAGTAAATATGAAACACAAAAATAGCGTACCCAGCGATTTGGTTGAAGCAATTAAATAAGGGAGATAAACACAATTTGATGAGTCAGGAATAAAATAATTCAAATTAACAGATATCACAGCAGGTATGGAATTATCTTAAAATTTACTTAAAATCTCATATCAAGTACTCACATAACAGCACATAAAAATATTTGCATCGTTTTAAATTCTTCAACTGGGGTGTGCGAGAAGCAATCGCAGTAATTCGTCGTGGTTGAAAGTTGTAGCGACTTGAAGTCGATGCCTGAAATCCGCTCTCTAGTATAATTTGCGCACTTCTTATAGGCCATCAGGACTGCAATTTGGGAATAATATTTGACAGACAGATACTTGCGCGTGGAGGCCTCTTTGTCATTATATTTTTGTTTATCCACCGACTGTGGTTGCACAAATATGTTTGCCTACTCATTACGTGTGCATAAATTACCACCGTGAAAACGCCACCCTCACCCTTCTCGTGCGTTATTGACCGCACTGGGGGAGGAAAGCTTATTGTATTCATATATTTGTAAATTTTCAGATACTGCCGGTGGTATTGTCTCGCGTTGCTGATCTTTTTCTCGACTTGGTACGCAAAGATCTCTCTGTGATTCGGCGACCAAGGCGGCCAATGGATTTTTGTAATCTCGAATTAGATCTAAACTTGGAGGAAGAGGCGATAATTTTAAGGGCGAAATTCCGCAATCAAGTTCTGGAAGTAAGGGACCAGCATTTTAGGATAAGTTTTATGATATGTTTAGAGAGAAGCTATTAAAATTCGAATTTTACCAGCAAAAAAATTTAAAAAAAATCAATGCTGTGAGAAACTATAGTGCTTAATAACCAGTTTATTATTGTAATTACTTTTCTGCATTATTTTTTACTGTTTCAATTTTAGAAAAAATTCTCATAACATCTTATAAGTATTAATTTTTAAAACCTCAAAATATCTTTTATGTAACATAATTTTTTCAAAGATCTTGCCAAATCACCGAGCGTTGGAGTTCGACTGGGACAAAAAGGTACTCGGCTATCAGACAGTTCTGGAGATATTATCCCTCCAGAAGTTTCAACTGAACGAAACCGAACGCAGGCACAGATCGAAGCGTCAGTCGAGCACGGTGCAGAAGTACGGCATTCAAACGATTTTGAGGCAGGTGGAAGCGCCGGCAGGCCCGGGAACGTCGAATACACCGCAGGTGACATTGGTAGTAGCTTTCGCTGATGTAAGTCAATGCAACCTGCGCTGCATCCACGTGAAGCGGAGTTAATAAAATAAAAATTCACTCGGTCATACAGGACGAGCCTTGGTCATACAGGGATGGAAACCGTTGGATTGGCTACTGCGTGGACTTGATGCAAAAACTTTCCGAAACGGGGTCATTCACCTTCAATGGCGTTCGCATAAATGATTATGGTACAAAGCAGAGTGACTTGAGTTACAATGGGGTGATTGGACAACTCATAAAGAAGGCAATAAAATTACAACAAATGAAAATATGATTGAAATTATATTATAAAGTCGATTTGTATTTAGGACGTTGACATTATTGCTGCTCCGTTGCCCGTCACAAGTGACCTGGACGATGCCATTAACTTTGTGGAGCCTTCTTATGAACGAGTTGGCCTCTCGATTGGTACAAAGGTCCCTATGATAGCGTTGCCGTAAATTAAACGAAAAATCAATTTCAGTCACGATGGTGCCTCAAATCTCAAAATCGCTGTTCAAATTCGCAACTGTGCTCTCTCCGGCCGTGTGGTTCAGCACTTTTGGGGCGCTGGTTGCCATGAGCTTCATAATCTACTTCTTTGAAATCATGTCGCCATTCAGCTATCGAAACGACCCAGCTCGCTATCCTTATCCCTGCAGGTATGTAATATATTAAATAAAGGTTGATAATAATTTCAGGAGGAAAATTAATCTGAACAACCTTAGAGGTTTTAGCTACTACGAGAGCATCTGGTTCGCAGCCACGTCGTTCACTCCACAAGGAGGAGGAGAGTGCCCGCGGGTCCGTGTAATTTTTTTTTAATTTATCTAACTCAAATTGCTCGATTTCAAAGCCAAAGTAAAACATTTTCATTGCAGCCATTGAGCGTGCGAGTAGTAATTTTTGGATACTGGATCTTCGTCGTGCTGATGCTTTCAACGTTCACGTCTAATCTAGCTGCCTTCCTGACCGTCGAGCGAGCGCAGAGTACTCTCGACTCGCTCGAGTCTCTGGCCAGGCAGACGCGGGTCGCCTACGCTGTGCAGAAGGGTGGCAAGGCGGAAAAATTCTTCGATAACATGAGAAACGCTGAGGATCTTTTATACAGGTGTGTAAAACTGGACTATACCAAAAAACGACTTAACATTATGCTTTCACTTGCAGACAATGGGTAGCAAGTGTGGAGAGTGCAACTAACGCCGAAGCCAATGCGTTCCGAACGTGGAACTATCCCATCCGCGAAATGTACAAAATTATCTGGGAGCAACTGGGCAGGACCGGTGGATTCTTAGAAACGCCTGCCGAAGGAATACGAAAGGCAGATTATTAAGTTTTTTAGGATTGAAATGCTAATCAAGTTGCGTGCAGGTTTTGGCAAGGCCGGACGGTTCTTTCGCGTTCATTCACGACTCGACGTGGATCAAGTACGAAGTGCTGCAAGACTGCAGGCTGACAGAGGTCGGTGAAGTCTTTGGGGAGCAGCCAATTGCCTTGGCTGTCCGGAATGATGCCACCCTTCTCTCTTCGAAACTAGGCGCAGAGTAAATATAAAATATGCAGATTATAAAGTGAAACTTTTACGCTGCAATTGAATCTTGTCATGATACGGTTTCAAAAACTAAAATGCACTCGTCAATCTATAAATACTAAAACCAAACCATGGTTTTGCAGCCTGCTCGTTTTGCAACGAGATAGATACCTTGAGGAGTTGACGTCTAAGCACTGGAATCAAAGCCATCGAAACACTTGCGAGGGCGACGTTAAGTCGGAAGGAATTTCGCTCGAGAGCATCGGTATTCCATTTCATTCAATTAGAAAAATTAACCCTACATTTCAACCTTTCAGGGGGCATTTTCATCTTCACTTTTATCGGATTGGCAATGGCATTCCTAATCGTTCTGATTGAAGTGTTGTACCAACAGAGAGTAATGTCAAGGGCAAAAAGAACCACCAGGGCGATGTTCGCAACGCCTCCAGCGGCTTCAGAAATCAAGCCAGGCGAGTTTAAGCAAAAGCGCAAAAGGAAATCCACCAGTGACCTCAACACAAACGCTTCACCCAGGAAGAACTCCAAGTCCAAATAACTTCAAAAGCACGTTTCAGTTTGAACGATCATTTTTATTGAACAAAAACCATAAATTGAAAATAAGTTATTGTATACACAATACAAATATATGTACAATTAAATTTGTGATGTTTCAGTTGGTACTCTTATCTCTGACTAAGCGACAATTTAATGGAAATTGAAAAAAACAGGTTAAGAGTATCTCAGGAAGTGTAAACAGGTGTTATATTAATCAATTAATGCATTATCTTGGAGTGAGCGCATTCTGACTATAGTTAAATGGAAAAAATGGTCTATTTAGGAATTTTAAGAGCCAGCCTATCTCAGTCGACAAAGCCAATTAGATCACGAGACTGGGGCGTAATTCACGAATTGTATACAATTTTAGTTACCACCCACCTCTGGTTTACGCCCCGTCAGAGTCTCATCTCATCATATTTCTGAAGTTCTCCAGCTCATAAATGCTAGTTGACAAGCGGCCAAATGCGTTGAAAAGCGAAACAATTTCCATCCTGTGCAGCTGGAACTCTGTCCTGCTAGCATTACTGATGTCCATATTTTTAATTATTTGGTTGAAGCGGCCGGAAAACAAAATCTTGAGCGCTGTTCCCAAGCCTTGAGTCTAAAAATCGGAAGTTTTTGTTTAAGATTCAGGCTTGAACAGGAAACGGTCTCACCTGAAGCTTGCCCCAAAGTTTGCACTTGTCACAACCAACGCAGTCCATGATCTTAGAAATGTTCCTAAAATGCTGCTTGAACTCGCTCAACAACTTGGCGGCTTGCTTTCCACCGTTGAACATGGTGCTTTCATTAAAGTGGTGTGGAAAACTCCTGCGCAGATAGAAACGCGTTTAATCAACAGCAGTTTTTAGCGATTGAGCAGGCAAAGCTTACTTAATGGTTTTCAATATATCTTCAACAGCTTTGGCCACCATTTTGTCTTCCTCAGAATCGCCAGTGAAGTAAGGCTCTCGCTGCAAATACGGCGCCGCCTTTGCAATGGCCCGCATTTCCAGCAAGTAGACAAAGTACAAGTTCTGCAGCCAGTTCGGCCCCTCACCGTCAGTGTGTTCTGGGCTGAATCTGTGGGACAAATTAAGCATTCTTATCTTACACGTTTCCATAAAAATTAAGCCTTGCGTGATGTGAATCAACGGTAAAAAATTTTGACTTGTAGATTTAGGGGTTTGGATAAAAAGGGGCTTCATAATAGTGAGATGTTCTTTGGACTTTTACCAGGGAATTATTTCCTAACAAAAATATTTTGGTACCTTTTCAGCAGAGTCAAAGGGATTTATACATTATCAGTTTTTTATATCTAGTCAGAGAATTTAAATTAAAGAAAAAGTTACCTTCGGTAAAATTCATCCAGATTAGGTCCCCAAGTCCCGCTTGGCGATGGCATACCTAGAGACGATTTATCTGTAAAACAATATCAATGAAATTACTCCGTACAACAACATAGACTCCTACCTGAGAGCAGGTATCTCGCACTGAGGTGGATGTTGATGCTGGAGTGAAGGCCTGAAAGAACCCTGTAGAAGCTCCTCTTCTCCAAGCACATGTCTAAACGAGACCACAAATAAAAATGAGAAAAAGAGAATGATAATGAGGAAAAAACCAACCGTTCAGTTTGGAATTTTCGATGTAGGAAGTGAAAGTGGTGGCCTTTGGTCTGAAGCAGTTCTCTTTGTAGATTGCGTTCCAAATTCTGTGCGCACTCTCACCCTTGTAACCAGTGTAGCGCTCCGGGTTGAGGCTCAGGTCAACGTAGGTAGCGTTTGGACTCAGGTAGCTGCTCTCGTCGCAGAAGTTGTCCGTCGCGTCATCATGCTGCTCCCACTCAATGAAGCCTGCATGCGCGGCATCACTGCAGAAGAATTATCATTAAAGGAACTGCAAAAAACTAAGTCGCTTCCATAATTTTTTTAATCAAGCTAGGAATGAGTAATCTGGAATTTAAAAAGGACATAAACAGATAAGACTCAACTTGTAAGTCTTGATCGCCTTTCCCCTTTTACAAAAGAAAATTAACAGACTATTCACTGACCTGATAGTGGTGTTCAGATATCCTAATTCTTTATCGGTATCACAGCTCTCAGGTGGGCTTTGCGCTTGATCAGAGTACTGGGGGAGATAAAAAGATAATTAGCTCACGAGTCCTTCCACATGCATTTTTCCACTTTCGACTACCTTATTTCTGTTGCTCTGATTTTCAGAGGCACCTTTTAAGCCAGGAGGAATATCTGCCTGAAATGCAAACACTTTGTCAACCCTCTGTTTATAAAAATTGATTTATTTTTGTTTACCTCTTCGCATTTTTCCACGTGGCAGTACCTGATGGCACACCGACTGTCATCAGTCCAGTGCGGACACTCCGTGGATAAATCAACCTGGAGTAGTAAATTTATTAAAATATGAGTGCCACAATTTCATCAAGAAATAAACTTACTTTGAAAAATTTAAAGTAATCACGCTGCAAGAGGCTGTTCAGACGAGGATACAGCTGGTTGTTATTGAAAATGTCAACTGCGTCGACGTTGCAAAGACAGTCGTCAATTTGACCATCCAACTGAAACAAATTTTTGAGAAATTAAAAAAATCCTCAAGACCAGATTAGTCACAGTTGTCACATGAAACTCTGATAACAAATCAGTCATTGAAAGTGTGAACAAAATTTCAAGTGGAAACCAATTATCCCATAAATTATAATTATCATAATTAATCAAAGATATCAAGGCTTATCACGCAATGCAAGCAATGATAAAGCACAAATAAGTACCGAAAATTAAAATTTAATTTTTATTTTTAATACAAAACTTATTGGCTGATTTTCAGAAGGAGAAGAGCGAAGCAACGACGTAGCTGTAAATTATTTTAGCTGTGCGAACCAGCTAAACAATTATTGACATAACCGACATAACATAAGTGTAAGAGTAAAGGAGTTGAGTTATGGGACAAAATCCGAATCATTCGCTAGACTCAAGACAAGTGCTGCATACGTGCACACTCTCCCGTTTCGCGTTATACACGTCATTTCACAAAAGCACTTCAAGACAAGACATACTTCAAGTGCGTGAGAATCAAGTTAAAGGAAAAACCAGAGATTAAAAATTTTATATTTCATAATCTACAACGACGGCCAATATTTTCTGCGAATGACTGCAAAGCAAACAAATGCATTTCAATCGCTCCATTCATAAAGGAAACTCTGAAGCAATAAAATATATGACGATATTCTGGATTTAAGTTGAGACACGATTGAGACTGATATTGTTATGTATTTTCAATCGAATTCTTAAAAATTGCAGTTGTATTCAGAGTGATTTTGATCACGTTTAATCTCAAGACTAGTAATGCCGAATTCTTTAAAATATTAATACGATGCATTTATCATAGAATTTGATTTAATTTTGCGAATTTCGTTAATCCAAAAAAGACGAAGGAAAAAAATAGAACGCATCACTACTTATAACACAGGGGACCAGGTAAAAATATGATGAATTGTTTTTCTGTAAATATATCACAACTCTCAACAGACTTGGTTTGGATGCCGTATAATATGCAACCAAAAGTTAAGCAGTCAATATTATAAGCGATACAGAAAAAACAGATAGCTGTAAACGCAGAGGTAGCTGGATTTAGATTCAACTTGGCGCATGATGAAATTTTTCTATTCATGTTGTTACAGTGTAATGAAAGTAAACAGAAACAAACAGTATAATAAATAATAAAGAAAACTGCTATTATGTAAGAACAAATTATGCAAATTACATAATTTAAACTACCAGGTAAATGAAAACCAAAGGGAGGATTGGAAACTGTTTGAAATTATAAAAAAGAACGATACAAATGTTTTAATTATTATTAGTTTTCAGATTGCGTGGAATGCCACGTGCTGAGGACTTGACTAAAACGTGCAGTGATAATAAATCACTGAAGAGTGAAAATATGGAAGAAAGAAACCAATAACATCTTTTAAACGTCCTTACAACGCATTGAAAATTTAGGATTTAGGAAATTTTTTTTTAATTTTTTTTTAAAAAATCTCGATATTCTGGAACGTTAAACAGAACAAAGAGTTGCACGGTTTTGTGAAATAATTTACAAAATTTTAAATTGTGTTGTAATGTTCATAGCTTTCTATTCCATCTACATATCTACCGTATTTAATCAGTCATTTCTTAGCAAAGTACCTAATCAAGAACAATATTCCGATATTACAAAGAGAATCATGTTATCTTACCTTGCAAAAACACTGGTCTTTTTGTTCGCTGTCGAATGCTCGCTTTCCAACGTTCGGGAACACTCCGTGGGTCAGGGATGCGAGCCCGAGAATAAAAAACACCGTCGCCCGTCTCTGCATCTTTCCGCTTTGCTCGTTCACCGTGATCAGACGGAACAGGTATTAGTCAGGTGTTGTGTCGATAGCCGCACGTAACCCGGGACATTATTGTGCGAGTGCTTTTATCAGTAGCAGACGAATTGCATCTCACAGTTCATTGTTTTGTTGTACCACTAGCGAAAACACACGTCAGCTAACAAGAGACAAGGCGGAGCGGCCCGGTCCCTCCCCCTCCATATCTGACCTTGGCTGCCAGCTGTTTCTGCTCAGCCTATAAAACGCGCGCAACTCAACTATTCTTTAAAGTCTTCCGTCTTTGTGACTGTGACTCACTGTGACTATAATCCCAAAAATCCCTATACCGCATCTCTCATCCTAATCAGGTTCCCACTTTAAGAAACAAACATAATATATAATACTAATAATTAAATAACGAATTTACTTTTGAATCTAATTACAAATTAAATTTTGCCGTACAGGGTGAGTCAAAATTAGCTCGACAGTTATTTGTATTTTAATGAAGCAATAAAGTTCAAAATTGATGTTTCTTAATATACGAAATGTCAGGGTAAATTTGGATTACTGTATTGTAATTTAATTTAACATAATCGACACTAATTGAACAATAACGGAAAAAGCAGACTATTCATTCGAAAATTCGGTGCGACTGTAGAAGGTGAAATCTTTTGAGAAAATTTGCTTTGCAGAGAGTCGTAGCAGAAAAAACATTCCAAGTATATAGCTAAATACATGGAAAGTTTAGCGACTTTAGCGTGTGTTTCGCTCTTAAAAGCAGCAGTGAAGTTCCAAGTTTGCGCGCCTCGGGCGTTGATTGTGGTTGGCTGGCGTAGGGATCTGACCACTTTCGTCATCATAAGGTGATTGTTTTTCTTTACTCTCATTGGTCGGTCCATATGGGCTGATGTCCTGTCATGGCGAATTTAGAAGGCCAGGGACGCACTTGGTCTCGTAATTTTCCTGAAGAAACGATGGCTACGGATCCTGGAGGCCTCGATGCCGACGGGTTCGCTGCCGGTGACAGCGCCCCGTTTACCCTGGACGAATTGACAGGACTGGATGGTGAGTGGTGGTCGAAATTTGCTTTTGTTTACCGAGGTGTCAAACTCACCATCGGGTGATCATAACATCCGAGGTTTCACCTTTGTGGGAGAGTTCAGCCGCGATGTCTTTGTTATCATTTACGTGAGGAGCGATCAGATTTTAGTGCGTAATTTGTGCCTTGCGGCCTCGCGTGGTTTGCCAGTCAATGAGTTTGATATTTGTTTGCCCGAAAGATTCATCATGAAACAAAAAACGTTTCAATTTTTTTATTATTTCATCAGACACTAAAGCAGCTGACTTAGTGAGTGTTTTAATAATTGCCTTTAAACAGTTACTCTCCAATTAAGGATTTTAACATTAAATTTATCTATCTATCATATTTATCTATTTTCTCTTACAGATATAATTTCTGGCTGCGAAGACGAGCTCTTTTCAAGCGACCTGCTGATGGCAGACGACACAGACTTTGGTCTTCTCAACAACATTAATGCTGATGCTATAATGACCCCTGTGAAGGACGAGAGTGCCATGAAAGACTTTGACATCAAGCAAGAGGTTGTCACACCCCCCATGTTTACAAACTCGAACAGCAACTCTCCACTTCAACGGGCCCAGCAGCAGCAGCGCCTGATGCCCAGGCCCGCCGTCGTGCAGCAGCAAGTTTCAACACAAAACACGGCGACGGTGTTGCTCCAGCCGATGGGGATGACACAACAAATCTACCAAACCAGCCCCCAGCAGCTACTTCAGACGGGTGGCAACAAACAGCAGGTACTGCTGCAGATGCCACAGGATAAGATGCAGCAGGTGTTGGTGCAGGCACAGTTCATCAAGTCTGAGCCGCACAACTCGCCGCCGCACCAGCTCAAGGCAGCCCAGGTGATGTACACGACAGCCGGCTCCCCAGTCACTGTAGCCAACAGTCGGGCTGGGCAACAGGCACAGCCGCTCAGGACCATCGTGTCCAATCCAGGCACCTTTGTCACCGCAGGAATTTTGTTGGATGGCGACCAGAAAATGCCCATCAACAGGATTAATGTCACGCCAAAGGAGGTACCTAAAGTGAAAGAGGTGAAGCGGAGCGCGCACAACGCCATCGAGCGAAGATATCGAACAAGTATCAATGACAAGATCATTGAGCTGAAAAATATGGTTGTAGGAGTAGAAGCCAAAGTAAGAAGTTTTGAAAACTGAACAAAAAACCTATATGAATTGACTCTTATATATTTTAGCTCAACAAAAGTGCAATTCTGAGGAAAGCCATTGAGTACATCCGCTATTTGCAAAACTCAAACGCTAAGCTGAAGCAGGAGAACATGGCTCTGCGGCTGAATGCTGGCCAGCCAATAAACACGACTGGTATCAAGGACCTGCTCTCAGTGTCTCCAGAGATGTCTCCTCCTCAGAGTGCTCCATCTTTGTCTCCACCGTCGCTCTCACCACCCCGCTCGGACGACAGTGGATCTCCACCTGGCTCTCCAGACTCGTTCACCACACACGTAAGTGACTCATTTCTATGTGATAGACCAAATCGGCTTGATGCTGACAATTTACAATATTATAAACTTATCAAATTAAAAGAGTTAAATTTTACTGACAATGAGGATACTAAAATCCTTCTATTTCCTGAATTGATGCTAATATCGAGCCAGGGGGCGCAAGGAGTTTAAAAGAAAACTAATTTTAGCATGAATTGATTGGTGTACATGATTTGCTTGAACTGAAATGCAGTTGTACTAAATCATGAATTCTATAGTTGCAAGATGGCGATGACTCCAACTCAAGTCTTGGTCTGAGACACGGCATGCTGGACCAATCCAAGTTAGCTTTGTGTATGTTCATGATGTCTGTAATGGCGTTCAACCCCATGGGAGCCTTGCTCAGCGCCATCGAAGATGGGGGCGATTACAGCACCAGCCAGAAGGGCAGGACAATGCTTGGCTTTGAAAGTATGACCCTAAAAATGGATATATCCCGTTCTGACCATGTTTGTGGCAGGTGACAATGCAAGCATGTGGAGGTGGATCACATCATCAGTCCTGATCTTCATTTTCAATTCTGTTCTGCTTGGCATTTGTTTGGTCAGGATGCTCATGTATGGAGACCCGATTATTCCTTCCAAGTCGAGAGCGTCTTTCGAGTTTTGGAGGCATCGAAACCAAGCTGAGTTCAATTTGAAGAAGGTAAATAAAAATTAATGAAGTGTGATTTTGTTATTTTAATTTATTTCTTGCTTGAGTGAAATTTCATATGTTCTATAGATTAAAATTGAATAGAATTTGATTTAAGCAGTTGTTGTCTCTAAAATAGGGTGATCTGAGTGCGGCAAACCAAGAATACAGGCGCTGTCTGCAAGCCATTGGGAGACCACTTCCAGCCTCAAAACTGGAAACATTATCAGCGTTCTTTTGGCAGTTGATGCGGCAGTTTCTGCACCGCGTTTGGATTGGTCGCTGGCTGGCAAGGAAGGCAGGCCCTGAGGCAGCCGTGTGCGCCAAGGAGCTGGCCGTCGTGTACCACAGGTTGCACCAGATTGCGCTTGTTCAGGGATCACCTGAGGGCCGCGCCTCTGCCATCATTCTGGCCCTGAGCGCTGTCAACATGGCTGAAGCTGCTGGGGACTTGATGCCAGTTGAACAGCTGGCTCTCATCTACGTGGGGGCCGCCCTCAGGGTCAAGGAGAGCCTGCCAACCGCTCTTCAACTCTGCAACCGGTACACAAGCCTAATTAATTCCAAAATCAGCCTATTGCTTGGCTTGATTTTGGTGGATGAAAGACCCACTGGAAATTGCTTTAGATTGTCCCTTTGCGTTTTAAAGCTTAATAATGTTTTCTTAAAAGTTTCATAAGTTCTCAACAATCTCAACACAAAATATGCGGCCTTCATTAACAGGATGCGTGTTTGACTTCAGGTTCTACTTGGGACTGTCGCGACAGGTGTGCATGAAGCAGTGCAGCCAGGTGCCGGCGCGCCTTCAGTGGCTGTTCACCGCTCATGGCTACCGATTTTTCATTTCGCGCTCCTGGAGCTACGCAACCATGACCGCCACCCTCTTCAGTGGACTTGAGGACAACGCTGATCCATTGGCCTATGCTATTAGGGTAAGTTCTCGTATCTGTTTCCTCCTCTTCAAATTTATTTTACATCCAAACATCAGAATTTTTAAAATAAAATAATAAAAATCTATTTTTTTGGGATTAGATGTACCGGAAACAACTGCTGGAGAAAGCAATGAACACCCTATTGGCGCCAGGCACGCACAGAGTTGCGAACGAGGAGGAAATCAGGCGGACACAGACCTCAGACACGCTGACCTACGTGCATCTGTTGGTGGAGAGCGGCAATGAAGACGAAATCTCTCAGTGGTGGGGCTCAATCCTTGGCGTTGCCACCTACTGGCTGCTGGGCGAGGAGTCAAGGGCCGAGCACCTCTACTCTCGTATAGAGGCAATCCCAGATCATCTCAAGAACAACAGCAATCCGCTCCCCAAGGCTGTCCTGGCCGCATTCAGGGCTAGGAGGGCCCTGCTCTCGAGGAAGTCCAATCCCAAGGCTATACAGCGCATGTGCGGTGTCGCTGGACGGCTGATTGACCACAGTATCACCTTCTCCTCGTGCAAGCAGCCCTCCACCATGACTCTCGTAAGTTCTATCAAACGGTCCAACTTGCAGCTCAATTTTCCCCATTCAAAAAAATAGTTGGGTACGTTAAAAATGATAATGATGCAAATTGTTCTTTAAATGTAATCAATGTATTTTGAAATAATCCTGAAAATTAAATCATTTTGTACAGTGGCTACTTTTATATTTCCTAATTGTTTGCCATATTTTGGGACCCTGGCAGATGACAATCCACTAGGCATTGCTATTCAATACCAATTCAAACTTTCAGCTTGCTCAGCTTTTGGTCTGTGACTGGCTCTTGGAGACGCGTACATGCGTCTGGGAGGCTGAGTCTGAAGAGAAGTCGTATGATGGCTCCTCTACGCCTGTCCCACAGTCAGAACTCTCTGGCTTCCAGCAGGATTTGGCTTCTTTGAGAAGGCTCTCTCAACTTTTACCAGTAATAATATCATTGAACATTATGAAGCAGTAACTTCAATTAAATAATGATCAAAATTGCAGTCTGCCTTGCCCAGAGTGTTTTTGCACGAAGCTGCTGCCCGACTTATGGCCGGCGCCGCGCCTGGCAGGACGCAGCAGCTTCTGGACAGAAGTCTGAGACAGCGTAACAGCAGATCGTCAATCATCTGCGGAAAAGGTTTGTTGTTTCACTCACATTTCTTCAAATATTTTAAAAAGGGATATAAATTGCTATCTTGACTGTGAACATGTGTAAGAGCTAGTGGATAATGTAAGATTTTTTCTTCAGACAAGTCCAACCAAGCAGTAGGTGGTGAGAGGGAGCACGCGAACGCCTTGTACTTGGCGTGTAGGCATCTGCCAACGCCACTTTTGTCAACTCCCGGTGAGCGTGCCGGAATGCTGGCGGAAGCTGCCAAAACCCTGGAGAAGATCGGCGACCGCAAGAAGCTGCTTGAGTGTTACCAGTTGATGAAATCGCTTGGAAGCACGTCGAACACAAACTAAATATTATCATTTCCTGCGTTGTACATTTTTCATCGAGTTTATTCCATAAGATCACCACTTCTCGTCTAAGATAGAGTTTAGTTTGTGAAATTGTTTGCTTAGTTCATTTTTCTTTGCATGTATAATATGATAAAAGTGGGGGCAAGTGACTCATAACTAACAAATTCATCCATTTCTATGATAAATTACTTTTTAATTTAAAATATAACAATTGGATTTTTTAATCTTGAATGAACTGTGAGTGGATGGTTTGAAATAATAAAGCATAAAATAGTATATTCATTAAATTAATAAGAACTTTACCTTACGCAACAACCCATTTTATTAATTTTTGAAGATTTTCCTCTTTATCATGGCTGTCCCATGTACTTTTTACGGAGCACTATTTCTCGGCGGAGTGATCATATCCGCCATAATTTTCATTACTTTTTTTAAGTGCCACAGTGATTTGTGAGCCGAAGCTTTCACTACAGCGCCAGGAGGAACTTTTTACGGCTCCTGGTGCTCGGAGCTCGCCTGACCATTTATTATAGGAAGCACATGATCTATATCGATCCCGCAGATGCATTAACGCGTCTACAAGCACCACATAATGCACAATGAAATTTCGCCACTCTGACCCACTCGCCAAAGTGGCTGACTAGGAGTTTCTCTTCATACCGCGCATGAATAGGTCTTTTAAAAGGGCCTAATTTTTCATAAGAGAATTTCCCTTTAAAATTAAAGCAGAGGATACGAAATCGTTTTAAAAATAACATATTGGCGATCACACTGGTCTCTTCGGGAATTTAAAAGCCTTGAGCAACCTTGCGCCTGCAAAATATAATTTATGCAACCAGCGTATCATGCATGCACTACCGGTTGCATAGCTGTGTCATTTATTCGATAAAAATTACTGATCTTCAAAATCACTATTTTTAGATTCAAAATTCAAAGATTCTTTCCTTTATTAACCTCTTGGCTTTGTTTTCTTCAGTTATTAAATAAAAAATTGCACGTTTATTGCGAAAAATGCATTGAATATTTTATAGCTACTACATCTTTTTCATTTCCCAAGATTAAAAAGGAATATTATTTAAAAGTTTTGTAAGATAATAAATTAACACTTTCATTAATTTCATAAAAATATGGTAGAAAACCTTGATGAACAAAATTCGGGGCAATTGTGGGCCACCAAATTTAAAAAAAAAAATAACTGCAGATTTGGTCCGTTTTTGGATTTAAATTATTTTCTATTTTCAATAAAGCATTAAAAGAGCAAAACTTGTGAAATATTCTTTAATTAAAATTTAATTCTGTCAGATGACAAAAATGGTAAAAATTACAAATTAAATATCTCTGGGGTCCTTTGCTAAGTAAAACGAGAGTGATAAAGTGAGAGCATGTGCAATAATTATGTATTCCTAGGGGCGATGGCGCAATTGTGTCGGAGCTTAATGCTCTGTCCGATAACAGGCTTAGCACCGAGTGAACGCCACAAAGTGTCAGTCGGCGCTCAATAATAAGCCGAAATTGATTGCTGCTCATTCATATTACGATCAACACGACGAGAGCAGCGCGGCGAGAAATATGATAGGCGCGGCATTTTCGGTTGGCTCATTCCTCATTCTTGTGGCGGAAGGCGGAAGAGAGCCAATATTTCACCGGCTGCGTGCGGAGCAAAATAAAACAGCGCCAACAAATATCAAGCCAGCAAGCACATTGCAAACACCTCCTCTCCGGCCGGCTCATTTTTTATCGGCGGGCGTGCGAGCGCTCAATTCGGAAATAACAGCTGGTGTGCACCGCACAGCACAGCTCACACACCCTCACACTGACCTATCATCTATCAATTTTGTTATTTGCAAGGTGGGCCGGCTGCCTGGAATAATAACGTTGGCATCAAAAATGCGATCGGCGTGCCTCTCATTTGCATTATCCAGCGTGGCAACGAAGGTTGTGCATTAATTTGGACGCAGCCTCCTCCTCCTCGCATCTGCTCTCTCTCTCTTAGTGATTTTTAACAAGGCTTCATTAATGTCGGCTGAATAATGATGAGATTTAATCAAGAATCGTGAGCATACATAGCAGGAGCTGGAGGGCGAAGGGGCCTCGCACTTGGTTTTAACGAAGTGTTTGCTTTTTTCCGATCAAAGAGATCGCACGTGATTGGTAAAGTCGAGTGGTTCCTTCATCAGCCTGTATTCCGAATTTTTTTGCTTATATTATTGATAGTAATAAAACGCATTTGTTTAATCATTCCTTTAACACTTTCATATATTATGTAAAACGCTATAATTTATTCATGTATAGGAATTACTTCCAAGCTCAAAGTGCCCCAATAAATTATGAATAGAAAAACAAAGAAATGAACACGCAGGTAATTTTTAAAACTTAAAATTAACGAATGGTTAAACTCTGAGCGGAAATAAATTGTAGATGTTCTGCTAATAGTGAAATTCAGAGAGCAAAAATTTAAAGAACGCACGCTCTCATACTGTACAGCAGCTGTTTTGGGCCCGCAGGCCTCGTCAGCAATACGATACCTCCAAAGTAAAAATCATACCACAGTATAAGCTGCTGATAATTTTGATTCAGCGATTTCTAGATATTATTCGATCAGATCAGCCTAATTTAAAATTGACAGACCTATGCGGTGACGGCTTCAAACAAATAATAATTAAATACAGTAATATCTAAATGCAAGAAGTAAATCATTTTTTGCTTTTCTATCGAAGTAGATTTGTGTTTCAAATGCTTTTTATACTCAACAGTTAAATTTAGTTGAAGTACTGTTTGCAGTGGTTTTCATTTTCATAGAGCCATTTTTCAAATAGTTAATAAAATAAAAAAAAAATCAGCCAAAGAAACTGTTTCCAACCTTAAATCCACGCAATTTAGCTGGAAAAATCACCATGTTCGATCTTGATGGTTTCTAAAGACACCTCTATTACGTTGATTTTGCCATTTTTGGAATTTAAATAATTTTGAATCGGAATTAGCCTCGCAACATCCAAGGTAGACGTGACTTTTGGGTTCTCTTTTGTGTAGAAATAAAGGCTAGACTCTCGTTTCAAAATTAGCAGTATACGCGTTTGCTTTGATATTCAAACTATCGGTGGCGAAAGCGCAGCCGAGCAAAACTCGCATTACGGCGCACAAAAGCAGACCGTTCATTAGGCGGAGGTCCGCGCATTAGGTTTGTTCGTTCGTTCGTTAGGCGCGCGCTTCAAACGGACTGCGCTCAGCGCAGCACCTCACGTCTGTGCGTAATTTGATTTCGGCAGCCGTTCTCAGATGAAACGCGTCCGCATACACATGATTGCTGTTTCAAGGGCTAAACAGCGTAATTTCAGCAGTGAAAGCATTTTTGACAGCAAAACAAATCACGCTGCAAGAGTAGCTAACGAGATTTGCAAATGAGACCGTTTTGTGCCTGGAATCACTAAATTATTAACCTGCTCTTTTGTGCCTTTGGTTCTGTGGCGCTATTCGTGTTAGTGACGAAATGGAGAGGCACACTTATATATAGGATTAGATTGAAAAAAATAAATACTTTATAGAGCCACAATCTGTCAAAGCAATAAATTTCTGTCCAGGGGTCGATGGATTTTGATGAAATTTTGTTTGCGTTAATTTTGCCCTAATTGTACTACAAAACAGTTGAGAAAACTCGGCCTTTCCAATTTTTGCAGGTTTTGCGGGCGTTCAAAGGTCAAAATCTGGGAATTTTGAGTACTTCATAACTTTGCTCAGGGTGGTCCGAGAACAAAAATTAAAAAAATCCGTAAACTCGGCTCAACAAGGCAAACAACTTTTACACTGACCTCAAAGTGGTAGGTCAAAGGTCAAGGTCATAAAAATTAATTTTTAGATTTTAAACTCAAATTTGAAAATGAATGTATTAAATTTTTTTAGTCATTTTTTAAAGTACAAAAAATTAAGCTAAAATCGTTACAATTTGGAATGGCGTTTTTCCTCATTTTTTTAAAATAAAAATGAAAACTTCGAAAACCCTTGTTTTTCGAGGTTGGTAAAAAACGATGATTGACCAAATCTCGACTTCTAGTCATCCGAATTTCAAAAACCGCATACCGTTAGGCTCCTCTCGACGTCCCTAAGTGCACTAAAGGGGTTTAAGACCCACCAACCCGCAACCCTCTTTTGACCCCCTCAATAACGTGAAATTTAGAATTTTTCGTCTGTTTCAACACCTTTGCACGACGTTGACGAGTAATAATTGTCTTCTTCAAACCAATTCAGTTACTTAGTTCCCTTCAAATCGAGTCAAACGGTAATTAATTTTTGTTAATAGGACCACCACAACCCGAGAGTCGGGTGTAAAATTTTTTTTATCGAGACGCGATACAATAAAACTCTGGATGATCGACCAAATCTCGACTTCTAATCATCTGATTTTGAAAAACCGCATACCGTTAGACTCGTCTTGACATCCCCAAGTGCACTAAATGGGTATGATACCCACCAACCCCCTTTTAACCCCCTCAATATCGAGAAATTTAGCATATTAATAGGAAAAATTACGAATTGGTATTTTCTACCGCCAATTCATTCTGTGGGCATTGAATCTTAATCAGGCACACATAATCTCAAAATGGTTTGTGTCGCACTAGAAATGTCGTTCCTAGGGCGCGAATTGCAATTTTTGATGACAGCCATTGTCTAATTATCGCAATAAATGGTTCTGTTTTTAAGACAAGTACAACAAGATATAACTTATAATGACAAAGAGGAAACACGTGTTTCAAAAGCTTTATATCAAGTAAGTGGGCGAGGGGTGAAACTTATTTCTCATATGGTATCTCAGCACTCTTTATTAAGAAAAACAGCCCTTCTCTTCCTTTTGCACCTTACTAAATTTTAATTAAAATAGAATTACTCCTTAACGGGACTGAGTTTCCTGCTCACGTTTTGTGAAGTTAGAGCAAAACACCCTGAATAGCAGCGCACAAAATTCGACCGGCTAACTTTTTGCGCCGCCACCACGGACGAGTTTACTGCCAGTTGGATTGTGGATTTATATCCGAATGCAGATGATGCGGTTTTTTGCCCAGCGGCTTTCACAACGCGCTCTTCTCGCGCAAATTCTCATTAACTTGCCGGTGTGGGTGAAAAGGGAAACAGATGTGCGGCTGGTTGCTGCATCGTCCGATCCGAGAGATCCGACTTTAAATGCACTCGGAATTGGATTCGACGCTATGCAGTGCGGCGAATGCACGCTCACATTAATTTTGCACATCTCCGCGCGCGCTCACCATTCCCCTCTGAAAGCAGGAAATGAGAAAAACAACGCTGAAAATGAGTTTTGAAAGCGACTTCGTTATTTTTAATTTCGCACTGCTGCGGAGAATATAAAGGAAGCGTTCAGATTATTATTTTGTGATTAACAGCTTTGGATTTTTAATAAAGTTTGATAATTCTCTTGTTTGTTATCAAATCTTTACCAGATTCTATAAAATATAATATTTTCACTTCATAATTTGTATTATGCTAAACACAAAAACAAACATACTTTTTTAACAGCATTAAAATAAACTCCAAGCATTTGCTGTTATTTCTTTCCTCTGGAAAAAGTTGATTTTGGTTACAGCCTGAGCGATCCAGGGAGATTGCAATGTTTACAGAGGCGCAGGAAATGAGCTTTCCTTGAAAATATACCGTTGAAAAGGAGTTATTCTCGGCGATAATGTCTCACTGCTTTCTCATTCAGACTTGTGTATCTTTTCCTCGCTGGTGATGAAAATTTTCCAATAAAGCCAGCAGATTACAATCCAATAATACACCACACTCCGTGAAGAGCACATGGAAAAGTAGAGAAGAGCGACATATTACTAACTTGATCGCTATCTTTTCCGCGTCTCTGCTCTGCTCTCGGTATATCGACAGAACATCACTGGGGATGATGAAACTGTGCAAAAGGCACTTGAAGGATAGCGCAGTTCCTCAGATTAATTTAGCCTCGGTGGTCAGAGGAGAGCTGCTGGCCTTTCCTCGAAGGGAAAACTCCAAGGGACGCTAATCAATAACAACTCCTCTGAAATATAAAAAATCGATCAATCTCCTGGACTAATAGATATTTGATTTTAAGGTCGCAGAGTGTTGCAATTAATTTTAATTATGCGCGGGCATCGTTGTCTGAAAACCATGCCTCCGGGAACGGTAAAAAAATCAAACAAATTTCATCGGCGACCAGGGCAGGGCGAAGCATGTTGCGAGCCTCTGGTGATCCTCGGGGACTTGACAAGCATCTCGTGTCAGAGGTCGGACAGGCAATTCCTCCTCGTCAACGTGCCAGCCAGATAATAACAACTCAGCCTTATTCCACTCCACCGAGCGGGTCCCTGAGGAGCCCAAAGTGCTCCAGCTACAGCCGCCCAGCCCTGGGACGTGTCACTCAAATAATTTACACCGCAATTGTGTGCCAACGTGCCGCTGCACGTATCTACCCTTTGGACGGAGCCCGCCCCCTTGGCACCCTTCCTCTGGGAAGATCGCAATTTCATCCGAGAAAGCGACTCGCTTGCACTTTAGACTAAAATTGATTTAACTGCGCGCGTGGTTCAAAAGTTTTGTTACGCAACATTTCAAAGTGGCTCGTCACTCGATCCCTGCTTCATGCCGAAAATCAAAAGCTTTCACATCATTAAAACGGTTCACGTGCACGCCCAATTAAAATCAGCAGAGCCTGCTCCGTGCTTAGCATGCAGTGTGTCTCAAATCGGATTTCTTGTCTGCGGTGAAATTTCGGAGGCACTATTTGTATTTGCGGCAAACGAACCTGATCAAATTCAGTCTCATTAAGCTGCTCCTGCTTTCGGGAAGAGCAAATAATTGAATCTCTCACCGTCCAGCACATCTACAACTAGGATCAATAATAATATAATAATTTATGAAACCCCTAGCTCTCTAGGACGCGGGGAGTGACACTACGCCACCGCGAGCGTATAACGTATGCACAGGTGGCTGTTGGGGCAGGAATCAAATCGACCCCTCTCCGCTTTCCAATTTCCCTTTCAGCCGATGCAAAAATCGCCACTGAACGTGGCGCAGCTTTATCGAGTTTCCGTGTAAATGTACACGCCGCAATTTTTATTCCGAGAGGCTGCGGGCGAGGTCGATAATCTCTCGCTCGCGTAAATTCGGTGCACTTGTGCTGATAGAGGCCCGTCAAATGCGTTGGACCGTTTTCCCGTTGGTGCGGCTGGGCGGTGATAGAGGCGCAAAAATCGTTTTCATCTGACTGACAAGCGACCCGCCGGCCATCCGCATATTTTAACTGATCCGATATGGCGTAGATTGCGAGCAACAACCGGCTCTATCTCTCTCTCTCACTCCCTCGGCTGCTGTTCTGTCTGTTAGAATGCGTAATTTCGTTTGCAACCACTCGCAGCCGCCACTAACCTCATTTTCGTTACGTTCGCTAGTCTGTAGGTTAATTTTTCAACCCTGACGCTGAGATTAAGCTGAAGGCAGACGCTCTTTCTCGGAACTAAGGAGAGATAATCGTAAAGAGGATTTTCCGTTCACTTTCTCATGGCTCTTGATTCCCAACATGCTTATAAGTCACGCTAATGGTCACCGTCAGGGTTTAAAATAAAATTTTGTATACCACTACGTAAGCTTGAACTGCGTGGTCTCCTAGCCTCAAGGTCTGGCTTCTTGAACTTTGCCTTAAAATTCAAAATTAAGCTCTAAAAGATCCAACTTCTAGCCTGCAAATTCAACAAAGTCCTACAGTTCAACCCCTTCATAAAGCCTCAAAATTAAATTTTTAGTGCAGCGGAGCATGGTTGTGCTTGGTGCATTTTAAGGTGGAGGAGAGTGCCACGTATTGGCAGGCACTACATTAGGTATAGATACTCTCGTGACAACAACTTGCTGCCCCAAAAGAAAAGAATTGAGCTGCCTTGAAACTCTTGCGATTATCAGCCCGAAGCCACGAAATTAGATTTTTAGCTTTCAAACCATTCTTAACCTGTTAGTTCACGATTGGTGTCAAATATCACCATGACAGAGTTTTATGTTTGTCGTGAAGATGGGTGGAAAAATCGCGAGTCAGCTGCAACCCTTAACGGTGATCCACTTTCAGCGCGCGGGGCTTGTTATCTCCACTTTTTTGCCAACGCCAGTGGCACACCGCATGAGAATGGAGATCGAGCTCGCATCGTGTTGCTTTCCACGACTAGAAACGCTCCTCCTCTCCATTAACGTGAGAAAAATCCGACCTAGTGCTGCCACAAATGAGCGCCGGACACGCCACCCAAAGTGCGGACTACAGGATGTATCAAGGAAAGCAGTCATTTTTCTCTTTCACCAAGGACAACGCTCTCTGCCATTTAGGTCGCTGACACAGGCATTATTTGGCAAGCAGAGATTTGAGGACAGTGCTTTTAGTAAAAATAGGTTTACAGAAATATGAAGAAATAGCACTAAATTATTTTTTTAGAAGCAATTAACGATCCAAATTCTTGCAGCTTTGATTATTATAATTATCCAAATATTAAAACAATGAAAAATAAAATTTATTGTTAGAAATAATTATTGTTTAACAAATTCCAGAATACAAGCAAGTTGACAAGGACACCCAAGACGGGAACGAAACCGCTGCATTTATGAAGATGATATAACAATATGTTGGTCAGCATCCTGACCCAAAAATGAGTTGTTTATTCTTTTAATGTCTAATTTGAACTTATGGCCCATTTCACAACTAATAAAATACAAAAAATATTCCTGTTTCGTGTAAGAAGCATCGTCTACTTCCCTTAAATTTAGCTTACTCATATTTAAAGCAAACCGTTTTTGACCCAATTTGTTGGTGTATTACGAGAGACAGGAGCAAACAAAAGGGTGAAAAATGAGCGCAATCCAGTAGCACGTTCGGGGAGCGGGCATATTGCGCAGAACCAAAGCGATTTGTTAGCGCGAGTGGAAAATAGCCCTGTGACGCCAGCTCGGGGTCGAAAGGGGAGCGGTGATAAATCGGACTGGATCAAAAAGCAGACGCGAATCGATGATTGTCCAAGTGACTGACTCAACGACTGACACGTCGCACAAAGGTGTGCCGTGCAGGCCACACGCCATCAATCCTGCAGCCTTCAGGGTTCAATGTCGGAGCTCGAATTCAATTTGAAGTTAATTTGGAATCGAACACAATCAACCACGCTCTAGTAGACCATTGGATTATTTTCCAATAAAGATTTGCCTCGTGTATATCCTGAGATAAAATAGGAATCCGTTCAATCTGTCTGCATAGAAAGGTAAAATTACACTTTAATTAAATATCGGATAAACACGTTTATTTCCCGGGAACAGATTGAAGTGCTCCACTCCCGCGTAAAATACGCCGTGTGCGATGATGGCTGCGTTCCTTCCGCTCGTCAGCGGGCTTAATTGACTTATCAAGTTGCCGCATAACAAACTTATTTTCATCAGCTGTCCCGCGGCTAGAGAGATTTAATCTCGTATTTCCTAATTCAATTCCAAGTGTGTAATGCGATGCAGAAAATGCTGATGGAAATTGAAATAATCCGTCTTCGTGGAAACTCGATCCTTCGCGCGTCAAATTCATTTCGCTCTTTTTGCGCAGTCCTATTTCCTGCATGCGAAGAACAAATCACGCCTGCCTGAAAGCCGCAGCTCGAGGGCTCTCTGCCAAAATAATTCATTTACAGAGTTTTTAATCCGATTAATTACGAAAGGCGCTTTTTGTGTTTCAGGGAGTCTCGGAGAGTTTGATAGTCGAGTATAGCGTGCTATTTTTTTAACGTGCGCTGCACGATGAAATTAGTATCGAAGGACTTCATTAAATCCTGCAAGACATAATATAGTTTTGTAACGCGATCTATTTTCACGTACATCAGTTTTGCAAAATCTTGCTAATTGAAAAAGTTAACAACGTTTAATTTTATGAAATTAAAAAAAATATATTGTTAATTTTCCGATGTATAAACTTGATGTTTGAAATTTAATTTGTCCACCGATTTAAATCTTAGATGGATATGAGTACATCTATAACAGCGAGACCAAAATTCACAAAGTTCATAATCTATAGTCAGAAACTCATTATCAGGCTATTCTGAACTTTGCCATAATTTATTTACGCACTTACCAGTTGAAGTTCTCAACCCCTGATACTAGGAATACTTGTGCGTATGATATAGCTAACGTATTCCTCAGGTGTTCGAGATAAGTTGATGAAGTAGGCAGGCAGCAAGCCGCAATATCCACATGTTTTCAGGCGTTCGCTCAAGCAACTCACTCACCTAGAGGCATGCACCAAAGCCAACGCAATCTCTCCTTGCGAATTGCTCTGTGAGCAGCACACACATACACGGTAAAAAGTCAGTGTTGTCTCAACACACTTTGCTATTTCTTTACGTGATGCAACGGTGGTGGCTCTAGCGGTAAAGAGAAATGGTTCCTTACTTCAGCAGGTAGAGTCACCAAAGGTAGCAACAGGGTAGTTATCCGCACTTTGACGCTCTATGCTGCTTTTGCTGCGTCACTCAGGAACGGATTTTTTAGACTGTATGATGTCATAGCACATATAGTGGAACGGAATGCGAGAGAGAGAGAGAGAGAGAGAGAGAGAGAGAGAGCACTGCTTGTCAAACACGTTGGAGTACATTATGTATATGTGTGCATGCAATTTGTGTGTTGGCGATCTGGTTCGTGACCGTCGAGCGGGTTCTCTCTCTCTCTCTCTCTCTCTCTCTCTCTCTCTCTCTCACTCTAACAGAGGTAGATATATGCAACCCGTCGCGAATCGTGCCTCGCCTGCACCCTGGTGGCCGCAGTCACCCCCTCGCCCCATGTGTGCACGGGCACCGGAACCAATCGGGTCAAACGGATTATCTGCACGTGCAATCACCCAATTTGCTTATAACTTGATGCGTGCTGCATCTTGAAGACATGTACACTGCACTGCTGTAATTTCCTTGTGGAAAAGGATGCACTGTACAATAACATTTGCACGGTTAAGAAATTCCACGCAGGTAGAAGGGTGGGCCAAATATAATTTTAAGACACCACTTAAGTAAACGGTGCTGATAAATAAGATAATAAGCAGCAAATTTTCTTTAATTAACACATGTATAAACTTAGACTCCCATATAGTTTCATTAATTTCAATTTCGGTCTTTCTATTTAAATTATTAATGTTGCCTACGTTTTATTTGTAAATATTTATCTTCTATACTGCTTTTTTATATTTAAAGAATGCAGCTTAACTGATTCTGTAAAAACTATAAAGCAATACGAATAAAAAACGTAATATGCCACTTGGTCGACTTGTGCAGCGAGCACGATCGGCTAACCATATACGTAAGAATCATGCGTCCAGCGAACCTTCGAGGATATCATCTTTTTGATTGACTCGTCTTCAGAGAGATCGGATAACCATCCCTCATTTCTTTGTGCTATTTCCGTATTTATTGCTCCAGGATCATGCTTATTGAGGTTTTTTTATAGTGCTGCTCAGCTATCATAGTGAATGTGAACACGAGTTCCTTACCCTTCTCTATAGGAAACTGGCAATATATAATATTCTGACTGCGAAGCCTTATTATTACTATTTTTCGAAATGGATATCATGTGGCATTAAGCATTCCAATGATTGAAAATTTTATTTGAAAATTCCTTTCAATGGCGTCCATCACAAGATTGCTTTCATTTCAAATTAAACTAAGGCATTTTGTGAAACTACAATTCTCAAATTAAAATAAAGATGTTTTGAATAAACTACGTCTAACATTAATTACGGATGATAAAAACGTACCCCAAAATGGTCTAGAGTATTTTGGTTTTTACTTTTCACAAACTGTATTTAGAGGTAATGTTCAAATTTAAAAAACTTTATTTTGCGGTATATTATCACTACAGGTATTGTATCGATACCTGGAAATTGTAATTTTTACATATTGTCTTGTTTAATACTCTCTTTGCATTGAGTTTACACGTTTGATTTTTATGTATTTAAAACATTTTCATATGACAGGAAAAAGTTCAACTAAAATACTTCATTGCAAAACCCGCTTGTATATTTGCTACAAAACTTCAAAATGCCCTTTCAATGAAGATAAAAATAAAAACGTCACGCAAAAAGTGCTTTTGAAATATTTCAATTTTCATCAATTCTGCAGTGTACATAAAAACCGTGCATGAGATTTTTCTCGTATCATAAAGTGTGCATTATGATGATTTGGCTGACAATTATTCATTCTAAAAAGCTTGCAACTACTTGATAAAACAATTAACCTGACAGCATCAAAGTTTACTGAACTAAACGGTTGAAAAAAATCCTTTTCCCAAATTTTAATTTGTTTCCTTTAATTTTACACTTTATTGGTGATGTTAAAAGGGTAAAAAGTGGCTCTGAAAAGCTTGGTCTGAAAAGAAAAGGCCCGGCATACTTTGGTTTAGCATCCTCGATGCGTGTTTGATTATCGGCTGCCGGTGGTTTATTACCACAAAACGGGAGTGATTTTCGCTGGCTAAGCCTGAGAGCAGGAGCGGAAGTGCTGACTTGGTGCTCTCGAGCCAAGAAAGAAAAAGGGTTGTGTGAAGGGTCCTCGAGCCGGTCCAGCTGCGCAGGGGTGGCTAGCTTTGCGTCCCCACTCGCAGTCGGGCCAGGGTGGGTGAGCGAGCGCATTCCGCGGCCGACTCTCGAGCCGAGCGCATCAACCCCCACCCGGCTCCGCTTGGCTGACAACGCGCGCTCACGTGCTTTCTCTCGATTCTCGCTCTCTCTCTTTCTCTCTCGAGCATGCTTCGGCCGCTGCTGTGAATTGCGCCACCTTTCACCGCAAATTTTTCATGGACTTTTCCGGCGGCTGGCCCTAGGCAAGCGCCGCTGACACTTTCGTACTCGTCCCAACCTGTTCCCAAATCCAGCAAGTGGCACACGTGACACTGCAGAATGATTCGGCTCGGCTTGTTCTGCGTCGCAGTCTTCCTCCTCTCTGGTGAGTACCTGATTTTTCTGATTTTCGCTTTAACTGTCAACCGTTAACCGTTTAATATGACTGAAACTAGACCAAGCAACATCGAATCTTAATTATTAAAAGTAATATTTGCCTGCAAAATTCTTGTTTTGACCAAATCTTAAGTTCCCATTTTAAAAATTAACCGGAAGTTCAAGAAGTGTAATAAATTAGTTTAAACCGGTATTAATTTCTCATCTAGGCCCTCCGATAATACAAGTAAAAAAGTTAGAAACATGATATTTCTTAAAAACTATGGCCATGTACAATGTGTGTGCTTATCGGTGTTATTTGTGGCATGTAAATTTTTAAATCAATTCGAAAGGGATTATTTATAAAACATAAATAAAAGCAATTTGCATGGATTTTCGTTTTAATGGATAAAGTAAAAAAACTCATTTTCATCTAATTATTTATGCTTTTGTAATTATCTTACTTGTTTTGTTGTGTTTTTTTACTTATTTAATTTCTAAAAACCAAAATCGTTCTTTCTTATATCTTATATCAAGTTGTTTAAAAAACACTATCGAAGTCATAAGGTTTTTGAAAACAAACCAGTAAAATACAAAAATTCGACCTTCCAATCGTTTTGTGAACTTCAAATGAGCACGATTCGTGAAATTTTAAGCTATAAAGACGAAGATTCAAACCATCAAAAAATGTTGATAAGCCTAAACCCATATTATTTAGCTTATAACTTAAGAGAATCCACACATTTTATTTCGGCTGATGAAATTAAATATCGTTTGTTCAAGATGCAAACTTTTAATTAATTGGGTCTTCTAAAAGCTAAAAATATTTGTTGCTTCGTTTTCAAGCCCGAAATATTTTTTAACTAAAGATAATTTAAAAATACTTCAAGTTATACATTCATACTATGACACTGTTTACACTTCACTGGTGTCATGTGATAAATTAATTATGGGGTTTCAAACTGAGTTATAGTGATCCCCTTACGTAGCTAGGGGGAAATTTTCCTCAAATTTGCAAACAAGGCTCCCCCTCTGTTTACAAAACACGGTTCCGAAAAATTTGAAAACAGTGCACTCTTGAAAGCACGCCGGTTGGGGCTGCTTATGTAAAAAAGCAAGATGCTCCAGTCGAGAGACACTTGCTAATCCACGGAGACACACGGAGAGACGTCTGTCCCGAGGCGTGCCGGGCCCGAGGAAAGCCTCTGCTCGGCGCCGCACATTTGCATATTTAAAAAGAAGCAATTCTCGGCAGAAGTTGTTGACTCTTGGCAGACCGAGCAAGCGGCATTAAAATGATTGTACACGACGCCGAAGAATAAATAGAATAATCCTCTGCATTTGCGTTGCTGAGACGGTTGATCCGCTTTTTCGTATGCAAAATTATTGCGACTGAAAGCGGCATTCCTCCGCCAAAGCAGAGAATTCAAAGAAGCTGTATTAAGGGTTCAGTAAATTTGTTCGAGTGGATTGCTGCATCCAAAATTTTCCGGATTTCTGCGCCGTCTTCGCCGCGGAAAAAGAATCTGGTATGCAGCCCGCAGGACAAGCGAGCCCAACGGTTTGCATACATCCCATAGCACGCACTGCTCCTTTGAGTGAGCTGTGCCCCGGGGCAGCAAACTCTCCACTTTGCTTAATAATTCGATCGAGTTCATCTTTTTGTGTGCCAACGTCACAAATCGCTGAGTTTCAATTCCATATTTGCTCCCGAGGTTTCTGCATCAGTTATTAATACAGCAGAAAAAGGAAACGTTATTTCCGATTTATTAAAAATGAAAAGAAAATTTTCCACTCTGATGAAGAGCATTCTTTAAAGTATTTTAGAGATATGTTTTTGAATTTTTAGGAATTGGAATTGAAAAACACATGCTGGTAATTTTATGAAAACTAAAGAGTTAATCACGAAATGTCTCATCTACTCTGCATGGAATTGATGGAGCTGTACAGTGCGAGAACACGAAAATTCATTTTTAATTCACTCATAGCCGCCCATTCTACGTCTTTTGCGCTTAGAGTAGAGCCATTTAGTAATTAATTAGTTTTCAATTTTGGTATTTTCACCGGCATTTTAGCTAATTAAGTCTGAAAGCAGAGGTAAACCTCGTTATCATGTCAAAATATTGGTTGATTAATTGATATAGACGATGGCCTCAATACACAACCTATAACTTTAGTACACTATAAGAGTAAAACAAAATGTTTCGTATCTCTTTTAAAATCAATATAGCAAAATTAAAAGCAAAACAGGAAATATAAATGAATAAAGAAAAAATATCCAAGTCAGGAACTTTGGTACTGTCTCTCCAGGAATCCAGAAATAATAGATATTAGCAATAAAATATCTTGAAATTTTTCTTGTCCAGATTATAGGAAATAATCTGTGCACTCTGAAGTGAGCAAATATTTATAATACCAAAATGCAAACACACAACAAATCTAAAACTCTATAAACGTATGAATGTACAGTAATTTGCTGATAGCAAGGAGGAAGATTTAATCCTGCGACGAAATATGTTAATGATGAGCGCCATATTGGCCACAAAATGTTACAGAACGAGCCTTCCACAGCGATTTAGAGCGTGCGCGCTTCGCAAGAACTGCTAAACTATTTTTCCACCACCGAAGATCCGCAATTTGCTGTTTAGTGGCGGCTGCGGCGGGAAAAAACTATTTTCCGAAATTTCCTGCTCGCGTGCGTCAGGCAGCTTTTGTGTTTATTTTTTTGTGCGACGTCTGCCGCACGGAGCAAAGTGCTGCCGATGCATAATTCATGAACTCGTCCGCGCGCAATGAGCTTTTTCTATAATCCTTGCGACACGCACGCACGCAATGAGAGATGAGACGAGCCGCCGGAATCGATTCACCGAAACTAAAACGCCGCGCGACGGGGCTGGAATAGGCGCGCAAAATAATTGCCAGCGCGCGCGGTAATGAGGCCTCTTTCTCTTTCTGCACAGAGTGGCGAAAGCCTCTCAAAGCCGGCGAATTGCTGCCTTGTAATTTATACCCTGTCCTGCTCGGCGCGCGGTTCTTTCTACAACTGCTGCTGCATAATTCATTTGGCAACGCGAACCAAGAGAAAAGCGAAAGGCGAAATCTATCTTTGAAATGTATACAGCACTTGCCAGCATTATCCACCGCTGAGCTTCTCTCTCTCTCTCTCTCTCTCTCTCTCCCAGCCGTCGACCACGGATGCTGCAGAAAGTGCGCACGAAACAAAACAACACGCGGCCGTGGCTATTTATTGCTCGGGTCCTGAATTATTTATCCACTTCATATTTTTTCCTTTCCCTCGCAATGCAATTGAATTCGCCTTTCGGCCACTGTGCTGTGCACATTAATTTCCGCCACAGACGGCTGCCAATTGACTTGCAGAGCAAAACATCGGGCTGATAAGTTTGAATTTATGACCTAGAGAAAGAATCGTGGAACATGCTCTTCAATAACTTAATCTTCAATCTCGGATATTTATTTCCTCGAGTTAAAATTTTTGAGGCTATCATAAGCGAGGAGGTTTTTCATCTATGAAATTTTTATCTCAAAGATTGTAATAAATTATCCGTTTTAATAAAAAAATCAATATTTAAAAGCAATGTAAAATAGGAACAACGGTTAGTATAAGCGATACAATTAACAAATCAGAAATACGTGTTGACTATCAATAAAATAGATAGATAAAACATAATTTCAAACAAAGATCTCTGTTTGATACGTTTCAGTCGTTTGTAGAAATAAATTTCCACTAACGTAAATACAACGCTTCTCTATATACTTCAAGCTGCTGTTCGTGTACAATTAATACCAAAGATCCAAGTGAGAAGTACATATGTATGCAAGCATACAAACAACGCATTTCCATATCTCTCACGCACAAGATTCAGCTTTAGGGCATTGGCGAGGGGGCAAAGTTGTGCTGCCCACGGAAACCCGTAAAATTGTTGCGGCTTTTGAGGGCCTCCCGACGGCAAGCGGGAAAACGCAAATCTAAATATTCAGGAGGCAGAAAGGGCTTATTAAAATTTGCGTGGCCGCCTGATTTCTTGGCGCCCACTTTGCAGGGAGACGAAGCCGCTTACGCGAACAATGGTGGAATCAAAGAGAGAGAAAGGTAAAGAAAGCAATGATGTGGTTTCTGCACAAAGAATTACGTATATATCCACAGATGCACAGCAATTAAAGGCGGCGGCTCTGCTCGCTTGGTCCCCTGCCAAGGCAGTTATTATTAAATGACGATAGCAATATCTCTCCTTCTCTCATTCTCCGAAAGATGAACTAACTCTAATGGAAATAACGACGAGTGCCGCGTTCGTTTAAACTTTGATTAGATTTTCGCTGCGTGCGCCAAAATGAGAAAGCGGGCGATGCTTCCTTTCCTCGCGTCGATTTCGCATTTTATTCATCAGGAGCTCTCGGAGCCATTCACTTGACCCCTTGGAACGAGGCTTCATTACTTTGCGAGGCCAGCGCATGAAATAAAGAAGAGCCGGCCGCTCTCTTAAAACGCCATTTGCCAAATTAAAAAGTGGCGGCGATAAAACACAAGCTCGGCCCCCGATCCGCCGGCCTTTCAGCGGCGATTCGTTTATTGCATTGGCTTGAGTGCGGCCACGTCGCAGTCCTTGTCAAGATATATTTGCGCGCCGGATTACACGCCGGCCGCCACCGACTTTGTAAAAAGTTAATTAATCCTCTCTTTTATAGCGCAGCGAGCAGCACTGAACTAATTTCGCAACTTTTTCCTCGTCAGCTTTGACTTATGATTTAATACTCGGCGAAAAAGGAAACTTCATAAAAAGTTGCACACGGCACGGAGGTTTCAGCATAATAAGCTTCTGGTTCTGCGAGACAGAAAAGTTGGCTCATTCCAGAAATCTTGGCAACAGCATTTGAGAGGCTTTATATTGCATTCATAAGCCCGCACAACAATGTTCATTAAGGATGTGCACGGAGCATGTGAACATCCGGATTATTGCAGCCGTTCAGATAAAAATTGCAACATCATTATGTTTTAACAAAAAGAAATAACAAACAGTTCAGCGGTTTCTATGACCTCTTTAAGTAGTGTTGCAGCCATTTGGAAAAATTCCGGCTAATTGGTTGTACATCTTAGGTCGACATATTAATCTGCATGGAAAGCAGTCGTCTCGCTAGGATAGGCATCTTCAATTTCCGCTGATAAAGGCGACACAAATTAGCCGAAAAGACTCAGCGGAAAAGTTTGTGGCTGCTCGATCTTAACGGCGACATTAATCTGGTGCTCAAAACAGGCAGAGATGTTATCAAAATCGAAAGAAAGCGGTTGTAAATCAGAGGCAGGTCCTAATTGGCTCTGGCCAAGTTTAATTACTCCACACGTCTCGCTAATAATGATAATTTATCGGCGACGCTTTCCGCGTGCCATAGAAGGAAAACTGGTCCTTTTCGCCAAACCAGGCGCGTTGAAAAGGACGTGACGCGCGTTCGCTCTTTCTCGCCCCTTGCCTGCCAGTGCAAAACACACTCGTGTAAATAACCGAGGCCCAGCACCGACGCAGCGAGAGAGAGAGAGCCGACCATCCTTGCGGTGTGTTTAATCTTGATTTACGTGATCCTTGTAATGCCGTGATAAATTACCGGCAATGCATTACGGCCGCCTTTAATAAAGAGCAGGCCGATACACACACAGCAGCAGCAGCCAACGCTAATCTGCGCACGACGACGGCGAGATGCACGGCACACTCTCTTTCTCGGCTTCACTCACTAAAATTATTAATTCCTCCTCAAGGGAAATTACAGCAGCATATTTATCTCTATATATACGCGTTTAGGGCAGGTTCTTGCTGCTTTTCGTCGACGACTGACGAGCCAACTAACTGACTAACTTGATGACGCGTCCGACTCCACCCTGCTCTCCTTCTCCAAAGGCTTTGTGCGGTGCGGAGCAAAGTTTCCGTTCGATTCGGCGACGGGCTATTAGGCCCTAGTGCTTCTCTCATTTATGACTCTGAATATTTTATCATCTCCACTCCAAAGCCGAAATTCATTCATTAGGATGATGATAATAATCAGTTATGTGCGAGCAATAAGACGTGCGTGGGAGATGTACCTTTCGCTATATACTTCCTTAATAAGGCTTTCTGACTGGATCTCCGCTTTGGTGGAGGATTCTTCACTCAATTTTGCTATCTTTTCATTATATTCGTCTTGTGAAATCTTTAATCTCAAATTTAATCTCAAAACATCATCTGAATAAAAAGCTTCTCAAAACTTTTAGCTTAGAATTAAAACAACGCCCAATTATTTTCTGCAGAGATAAAAACAGCTGTGTATTTCTAGCGAAGTATGAATATACATACTTCTTATTTTCTACCTATTGATTCCTCAGAATTCTTGAATAAGAGGCTTAATGCTCTACTGTAATACCCATTGTATTTTATGATTGAAACAAATCCTATCGGGGCTATTCAATCAAAAGTTGTTGCTCGTTAAAAAGCAGCGACCCAAATCGCAATAATGATCCAAGTTTGGGCGGCAGCAAAACCGCAAGGCACACAATATGATCCGTACAAAAGCATGACAGACAAGCAGCGGCGGTGGAGAAGGGATTGAGTGAGCAGCGATGTAATTCGTGTTTGTCTGTCAAGCCGCGGGAGCAACGCGAATTAATTAAGTACGGCTTTGTCGAGAGCAGCAAGCAGCCCGTCTCAATTAAGCGCATATTATGATCTAATAATTTGGACCCCTCCAGCTACGGGCGCGCGGAGGGGAAAAAGAGAGAGAGAGAGACACACACACACACACGAATGAAAAGCAGGAAGAAATGATCCGCTAAGCATCCGCGTCTGTTGGCAGAAACAAAACCTCTCCAAAGAGATAAGGTAAAAAAGAAGCAGATCCTCTTATAAACAATGTTTTAGTACACAGCGGCGACATCTCTTTCTTTTCCTCCTTGGGCGACGGCGCAAGGAGCCGCGAGAACAAAAGACGGTTTCAATTTTTAACCAGATTTCTCTTGGGAGCGCGGAGCGGGTGGAACGATATCACTAGAAATTTGAATTCATGAATACGAGACATAATAAATATAATAGAGGCTTATGGGATTAAGAGAGAACTGCGCTCCGGCTGTAAATTATTGTTTGGAAAAAGCAGGCTGCAGGCTGCTCTCGTCACCAGCAAAGCCGCTGACTTAATTAACTTATGCCTGCTGCGCGTAAATCAGCAAAATTTGTTTTTGCACGTCGTAAAAAATATCTCGCGCCGCCGGGAATAAATTCGAGGGCGCCGGCTGCCGAGGGAAAGTAAGAAACGGTAAATCCTGCGCGCTCGGAAAAACGGCCAAAGAGGCTGCGGCTCTTTATTCAGCTTTGCTCTCAGATTGGAAAAATAATGAGAGAGCGCGAGGGCACAGCGAAATCGTCAATATTATTGCTCAGGGAAAATATTGTAAATACCGTGCCGCCGGTGGAGTAAATGGTGCAGAGAATAAACATGCCAAACATCTCAATCAAAGCAGCAAAGCCAGAACCTGCGGCAGTAATAATGAAGCTCCCAATTTGCGTGCAAGCAAGAAAAGGACATGAACAAGAAAGAACGAGAACCCTTTTGATTGGACAAAAACGCTACATTTGCATCAACTGCTTCTGATTATTCCCACCGAGAACAAACTGGTACGCTTTTTCAATTGGGTCTGATCAATGCGCATATATTTATTTTTTTACTCGAGCGAAAGGAAAACAGTAACAAAAACATTTGATTTGCAAAAACAAGGGGAATCTCAAAAAGCTCTATTGGATCTGATTTTCAAAATTAATTCATTTTTCTTAAAATATTTTTATCTGTCCGGAAATAATTGCATTTTACAAGATTTAATCATTTCTCTTCTATTTATGTAGCAATCATAGTGGTCAGTTATTTGGTTAAATACCTTTAATCGCTGTTCATAAACCTCTTATCCATTGATGAACTAAATCAGCTTGGAGGAAAATATTTTGAATTCAAAAGATCATCATTCCCAAACGTTTTACTTCAATGGTCCTGATTTATTCCATCGCTGTAGCACATTTAATTTATTCATTTTTAAAATATTGGACCAAGGCGAGGAAGACAACTTTATTCAACAATGCTAAACAATTTCCAACGCCTTGTAGGAATATAAACTCGGCAGCAATCTGCAAAAAAGCTTTCCCGACTGGAAGGAAAATCACTTTCGTCGCATCCTTGTTTTCCATTCGTGGCGTTAGTTGTGTGAGAAACGCGCGCGCGGACCGAAAAGTTTCCGAATTGCCAGCCTCTTGCTTATTCCGCCGGCACATGAAAGCAAGCGTGGCGTGGCGCACCCGGAAAAGTTTCAAAAAAACAATTTTCTCCAAACGACGACGACGAGCGAGCGAGCTACCTGCCTACTTACTCTCGGAATGAAAATTGAGTCGACATCATTCAATCAAGACACGTTCGCCTCGTTTCCATGCCACGGGGGCACAATCATTTTTTGCGCTCGCCAACTTTAAAACGCTCGTGTAATAAGAGACGAGCAAGAGAGAGGACCAACTCGCCTGCTTTGAGGATGGGACGTTTATTTTAATTCAATTTTGCCTTTGTTTGCCTTCGTGCATGTTTGCGCTTTGAACAGAAAAATGAAAAAGCCAGCCATAGCCTTGCTGTGTGTGCGAAAGCGACCCGTTTCGTAATGAGAGCGAGAGGCACAATTATTCCGAGTCCGCGCTCGACTTTTAACTTTTTAATTGGCTGCTGATGGAAATTCCCCGGAAATTGCTTTTAATTTTCCGTAAAAAATCCTCTTTGAACACTGCTCGCTGGCTACCTTCACATTTACATAAAAGCAGTAAAATGGCCTTTGAAACCTTTGTTATCGGCCGAAAAAAAAACTATAAATTTTCAACTTCACTTTGACAAACAGCTTTGCTACGTCAGGGCAAACAACCGGAATCGAAATACACGGAATAGGCGCTCGAGTATTGTCAGCAAGGCGAATAACTGATTGAGTTGTTGGCAGCAATTCGCTTTCGAATCGAGATTATGTCCGCCCGGCCCGAATGTCATTATCAAAACGGCTTTTAAGGCAGAAAGCAGCTCCAGACCGATGAATAGTGCTGCGATAGGCTCCACATTTCACGTTTATCTCGCTCCGACCTCACAACTAACACACGAGCAAAACGCGGCGCACAATAAACTACGACTTCCAATGTCGTGTGCGCCCAAGAGGAGGGACGGAGAATTCAAACGTGCAGCGGTCCTCATTTGGTAAGTGAATGCGCGTGTATCGCATTTGGAGAGTAGAGGCAAGTCCTTATTTTCCATTTAACCATGTCCCAGCTGCGAATTCTGCAAGCTATGGCCTCGGCCTTCTTGTTGATTGGGCCGAACGGCTGCTGATCGGGAGTGCTGAACCAAACATGACATTGGAAGCTCTCATTCCGTCGTCTCCCAACAGGATATGTACTCTTTTAAAAGATATGGGTTCGCTCTTGAATAAATTCTAGGAGTGAATTTTACTACACAATCGAATAAATATCTAACTCTTTGGAAACGGTGAAAAATTTAGTTACTTTTCTGCATTAATTTATTAAGAAGCGCTGGAAAATTAATAATTATACGAAGCGCCTAAAGAATAAAAAGAGTATATTTCTAATTTAAGCCGCAAAATGTAAGCAACAAAAAGAAAAAAAACGATTTATAAGGCAAATTTTAACTACGTAGTGCCTGGAGGTGTTTTATTCATCTTAAAATATAAACTCCTAGATCTAAATTTTCTGTATGATTGACCAGTTTGAAGGAATTTTAAAATTGTGCAAAGAAACTAAGAGCAGATTTGATTTAGCTCTGATTCGCTTCCGTCTCAATACACAATTTTTAATTGTCTCAAATTTACTGCATATAATTATAACCATTATTATCGCAGGGCCGCCACGTAATCAATAAAATCATTAGTAAAGAAAATTTTTAACCCATCTAAAAATTTATTTTTCCTTTAAAGTATATCTTTAATTTAATTCGCGAATTATGTTTCTTTGCTTATCTCATGAATTCCCACGGGTAAATATAGAATTAATAAGCTTCAATTTCAATAAACAACTTGGATTACATGTTAATATTTATAGAAAGGAATGATGTATGTGCAACATAAAGTATTTTCGTTGGGGTACAACTACACTCTTTCCTCTTGAATAAAAACTATTTTAAGCCGTGGATTATTGTGTAATCAATATGTTTGCACGAAGCCAACCGAGCCTGTACATCCAAATTCTACCCCCAATGAAGGTGAAGCGCAAAACTTTCCAGGATCGTAGGAGTGAGACTGAAATCCCCAGCGCCAATTGCAATTTCCCACCCAGATTCCGGCCTCTACGTCTGCGGTGTACGGCACAGCAAATTGCAATCGAGTCACACACCGCGTGCACGTTTTGCGTCGGAGAGAAATGCTCTCTCTCTCTCTCTCTCTCTCTCTCTCTCTCTCTCTCTCTCTCTCTCTCTCGGTGCCGGTTGTGCTCGGCACATTGCCCGTCCGCTCGTAAAAGGCGTCCGCCGGGACCGAAAACACACGGCTGGAGGTGGAAAAAGAGCGCATTTTCAGCGCCGGACGGCGTGTCGAGCACGTGCCGCAATTACTGTAATTACTCGCGGCGAAAAACGGCGACAATCACATGCAAAACAAAGGCAATCGAGCCCCGCGTGCGTGACCGAGAGCACTTGCGCCTGCTAATGAAGCCGCCCTAAATCACCCGCGCAACCCGTAATTCCGGCGCTCCAGAGTGGCGGCTCATATTTATTCGCTCGTCTCCGCTGTCCGGCCTTCCTGAATTTAATTACTCTCTCGGCGCTGCTCGACGGCCCCTCGGAAACAAATCGAGCCCGAGCAGATGAATTTATTAGGCACTCGCCCGCTCGCACGCCTCTTTTGCCGAGTGCGTGATAATCACATTCAATCATGTTTTATGCAATCGACCACTGTGCGCTGTGTCAACCATGAAACTTTGCATTGTAAGCTGAAACGATTCAATTAAAACTTGGAAACAAAGAACCTGTTTGACCAATAACTCTAAACGCAGACGACCTGGATAATTCTATGCATGGCAATGATACACAAGCCGACGTGAATAATTCAGTCCGACGGTGGAGCTAAAGCAAATACTCTAGTGCTGTGTACACCCCGATGGACTAAACTAACAATAAGCAAGAGTCTATTTAACGCAGGCAAAGTTTGGAATAATAATTGAGCCGCCGGGCTTGCTCTAGTGCAAGTTGCCGGCGGGCTTTGAAACCGTCGCCAACTCAAAGAGAGACTGGAATCGCGATAATGTTACACACCGACGCTGCAAATATGTACACCGTTGGGCTGCAAATCTTGAGCGCCTCCTGCTCCTGCTCATTACCATGAGCGGCAGACAAGTTTTGTTTCCAGCCGTGCACGGGCGAAAGTTGAGCCCTTGTGCTGTCGAGTGACACGCCATCCGCCGCTTATTGCCTGGGTCGTGTCGATATACACACCTTTCCTCCTTTCTGGCTGACTGCGAGACGTGCGTCTCCTCTCTTGATGTAGTCTGATATACACACACACGCCTCTGCACAAATCGATACAAAACTAGATAGTATGCCGTGAGGGTTGTTTACTCCTTTGCAACTTCTAGTCATCTGACGAAAGCTGTTTGAGCTTGACAAATTTCTACCCTCTCGCAATAGGAGCTTGCAGCTTTGTGCACGAGTTGTTTGCATCACGCGCACAGCATTTTCTTTGTGACATATTGCTTTTAAGGAATTAAAAACGTGGACAACAGAGCGAATTTATGTACAGACTTAGTGGTTTCCAAGCAGAGACAAAACCTCTCACTTTGCATAAAATTTGACAATCCTTGAAAGAAAACATTTTAATTAACAGCAAACACTGCTTTTTTACTTTGTTTAAATAAGACCCTTTGTGCTATAGCACTGTCATAATTGGCGAGTACGAAAATAGATGTATATGCTCCTGTGAGCACAGCTTTGAGAAAAAAAGCACTGGAAGTCTGGAAGAAATGGGATATGCCACATTTTTTTGTTTACGTTTCATTATTCCATTTTCTTTGCTTCTGAAAAAATTATGAGTATATAACTTCAAATATTTCACAATGCTCATCGATTCGGTCCACTGACACTCTGCAGTCACAAATCAAGCGGCAAATGAAAAAGCTGACGTAAAATATTTCATGAGCATTTTTAACTCAAAACATGGCATTTGCACGTCACAAATCGATTTCGAAAACTATAAGAAGAACGGCCCTCGTCGGCGCAGCGCATGAACAGCAGCAGACAAGAGAGGTAATTACTTATCCGTGCGAGTGGATTAAAATTCGCAAGAGCTTTTCCGTAACATTGATTTCGCTCACGCGATTTGCGTACGCGGAGCAGTCGGCGCCGGCAATGACGATAACGGACTTTAACGAGCAGAAAAGAAGAAGATAAAGGCAAACAACACAGTTTCCCAGTTAATTGCAAGCTCACTCGAATAGATGTGCGTCTAGCTTGAGCAATTAAAATACCTCTTCTTTGCAGTCGTATTCAATTTCTCGCGTGCAACTAATTGCTCGGCGCAGATCTTTGTGTGTGTACGCGCGCGCCTTAAAATGCACTTTGTACCCGCCGCCGGCAGCTGAGCCCGCGCCTTTTATTTACAGCGCGCCGACGGGCATTAATTCAGCAGCTAGATTACACGACCGGTTTTAATTAACATATCAAGCGAAAATGAGGGTGTTCAGCTCGCAGACTCGGAAATGGACATGAGTCTGGCACTCTTCAACCGGCTTTGTAGCGCCCGGCAGCCCGATTGAGCCCCGTTGCTGGGGATTATCCCGAAACTTTGACGATAAATGCTCACTCAATAAATTTTCTACGGCTGTGAGCATGCATAAAGACGAACACGAGCTTGTATGTATTCAAAGCGCACTGGTCCGCGTTTTTCGCCCGCCTCCATGAGAGTTGCCAGCGCAGCCAGCGTTATTTGTCTTTTGTTCAGATCGTTGCCCGGCGCTCACCATTATTATTACTCTCAAAGTGTGCCGTTGGTGCTTCGCCGGCCCAACCTCATTTGCGCCCAAAACTTTGACGAGAGTTCGAAGCTGCATACGCAGCTGGATCGTTCAATCCAGCATCCATGAATGCCACAACCGAATCTGTCAAATCTGAGTGCTTATATAGTCCCAACGAATTCCTCTACAGTTCAAATCAAGCTGAAAGTCTAGTGGGTAATGGAATTAGTAGTTTTAATGACAATAAAAATTGCAAAAGAGGGAGTTTTAAAAAACTGTCATTAAACTCAAATGAAAAGTTTAAACCACAAAATTACAGCTCAACCCAAATATAGGAATTGGGGTCAGTTAAATATTGCAATACAAACCCAATTACTAAATCAGTTCTGTTCTTGATCTGGTGAGCAATATTATAACTCTATTTCAAACTGGATATGTACAATCAAACAGAAAACTTGAAATTTTATTTTCCTTTGCTTCAAAATCTTACGATTTAGTCTACTGGTCAGGATTTCATTCCCTCAATTTCTTCCTGGGTTATGTTAAAATTCCAAAACTCAGCTTCAAGTTTTCGAAATTTTCCAATGATTTCCACAAGTAAATAGATGAGTTTGATAAAATGATGGATTCTTAAGTGGCCATGATTCCCAACTCCGTGTAGACGTGATGCGTTCTTGGCTCTACACAGAGCCGGAATTTGCTCGGGGAGCGTAAAAGGGCATTAAATTTTCAATTGATTGCGTGGGCGAACGAGCGCCAAATTATTGTCGTTGGCTCGTAAGCTTTATCCGAAAAGCAATAACCGAGAGCGCGCGGGGACGATGGGTACGTAATAAAAAGCACGGTGTGTCGGCGCACGCGGTATCGGTATCCAAGAGGGAGTAAATAAAAGTGGCGGTTCGGCATTTCTGGCGCTGCTTCTGCCTCGAATAACAGCGGCAATTTCGCAGAGACGCCGGCCTCGAATCGATACACCAGAGAACAAATAACTCGGCTAATTGCAGCCTCGATTCCGCCAAACCATCCATCTCTCGGGGAGCGATATTGCAGAGGCAGCAGCAGCCGGGGAGAATGTTGGCCGATCGCTCCACAGGCGAACGAGCCTTTGTGTACACACACACAAACACACACACACACACGATCGACGATCTGGCCTCGAGCTGGCTGGGCCCAACATATTTTATCACGCAAATTACGCCCCACTGCATGCATCCTTGCTAAAATACTTTCCTTTCTAATTGCCGTCTCGTGCGCGTCGGAAAACGGACGAGTGGGAGACCCGTTTCTGCACACGTGTAGGTGGAGCTTAGGCGAATCACTGGCTAAATTGGGAGGAAATTGAGCGCAATCCGATAAATGTGCTGGTTAATTGGCCAATTTGGCTCAGATCAAGACAGCTGTTCTCTTCACGGAGTTAATTAGCAGAAGACCATCTCTGCCGCACACAGACATTTCAAACTAAATTCCTAAATGCGAGTCTTGGGCAAAATGGTTACTACCTTGCCCGCAATTTAAATCCGCTATTCGTCGTTGATTTCGATCGAAACCCTACTGCTGAGTAAAAAACAAACCCTCCACAGGAAAAAATGCAGTCAAGGATTAAAGGATTACGTGCCTGCGAGCTAACTTGATAAACTAGAAGCAAACCCTTAATTTTGAATGGATTTCCTACTCTTTTGGCTAGAGGGAAAATCAAGTGCGCGTCAGTGTTCCTTAGAGACGAGTGTTTATAAATCGCAAGCCGTACAGCTCTACCAGTGGCAGCAGCAACTTGTTTTTTGCCTCTCACACTCACATGCCGAGTCGAGTCCATTTTTTGCCCAAAATAAACTGCGAGCTGTTGGGAATCGCATACGTGGAAATTTGTAAGCGGCAGCAGCAACCGCACTTGTGTATTATTTGCACAAAATTTCCACGTACGCGTGGCACAGCCCATATGTATGGGGCATTGGGGCGCGGGGGTGTGGCTGGGGGAGTGCTGAATTATTTATCCATCGCACGAGTCAACAAAAATTCGGTCGCATTGACTGGGAATGTGCTCTGCGGGGAATACAAGCACTTTTGCGTTAAACTTTCAAAATGCTCGCTCTCTGCTTGTTTTTGACGAAATTGGTTGCTTTGCTGTATATCTTTTTGGGTGAATGATTATTCGAACTTTGATGAAACTTGGGCAAATACATATTATAAAAAGCACTTGTGGAAACAACCTGAATTCGAAGCATATTGGTTTATATTATAGCGGTTCCCGCACACACTGGCGTTAACTAGTTTGTCTCAATCTATAGATGTCGCTATTTACTATGATAAGCTTTTCTCCTTTACCCTGTATAATTCACATTACTGACCGCTCACCTTTGCTCGCTACTGGTCATGTCATACTTAAGCTCCCTGGCCAGGAGCTACTCAAGTGAGAAGCTAATACTATTTGTAATTGTTAGACTCGAAGACTATACCTGGTCTAAACCTCTAATTTCTATGTTATGGAATCCAATAAACCAACACTTCAATGAGGAATTCGCATATTTTGATTCCGCTGGATGACGCACCAACAATATTTTTAAAGTTCTGTTTAAGTTGAAAGAAAAACAGATGTTTGTGGTTGTACACTTCCCTGTAAGAAATCCTGGAAGGTAACAAAGGGAGAAAAATCGCAGGCTTTGCAGGCTGCGAAGCGTGGTGTTTCGGTTCGCCCATCCAGCGTGGGAAGTGGCAGCTGGCAGCTGCGAGTTAAGGCTCATTGCAACCTGAATGACGCCTCTCCCGCAGACGCAAAATGTGCCAGCAAATCAATTGCGAAATAACGGAGGCGGCGGCGGCGGCACTTGTCCCGGAATTGGATCCGCTCGCCGCCATTGGTGCGCCAGTAAAAAGGGAAAGAAGGCGGCTCGAGTGGCGAGATCATTCATATTGGCAATAAACCGGCTCGTTTTACGACCCGCACTCCCAGACCAGCCGGGACACACGCATTAAAATATTGTAAAGGCGCGGCTCGGGGTCGTGCTGAAATATTAACTCGACTCCCTCTTTTTTCCCGGGGAGCACCGCCAGAAATTAATGTGGGCCCTATTTACGGCTATTTTTTAAGCTCAGCTGAACCCCTGGCGTCCGCTTGAGTTGACGCGTGCTCCATCAGCCGGAACCGAATCAAGCACCACGAAGCCATCAAGAGAAATTTCGGAGCTTTTAGTTTGTTGACTCGAGGGTTGGAAAGAGCAAAATGTATTTTTGCTGCGGTTAACGCTCGCTGCCTGAATTACAAATATCCCGGTGCAAATTTTTTAAAGGTTATCATCCTTTTATAAAAATTTCTTAAGAAAAACATGATCAATCACACAGGAATTCCCCATTGTCTTTTTAATATAATTTAATTGGGGCAATTTTGGTTTTTAAAATTACAAATATTTTCAGTTACATAGTTCAACACAACCTTCTACTCTACTGAAAACAGTTCCGTGGAGAACTGGGAATTATTGGACAAGTAATCCGATTTTCCTTTCCATACGTTTTATGTATATATGAAAAGTTTTTGGGGCTTTTGTTGAAAGCTTTTCACTCAGACTGTCGTGTTGCACGTTAAATTCGGCTCAAATCGGTGGGAAAAAGTCGGCGTGCCTGATAAATCACTTCTCACGTGAGAAGATTTTGAACCTTTCACAGAAAAGCAGGAATTTCTTACTCCAGGCTTTTTTCTTACACTGGTAACGGGGGGGGGGAAGCAGCGCAGAGTAATTCTAAGGGGAGTGCGAAATTACCTGCTCGCCGCGGTGGATTTTCCAGTTTTCCACGCGATTCACCATCTCCGTTTGCCATATCCTCGGATTCAGTATCGGAAACGTGTCATTTTTGCGCGCTCCACCATCCATCACATTATTTGAGCAGCTCGCTTTTCAACTTACGCCGCAGCCGTGGGTTTGATTGTCGATGAGCCACACGCGAAAAAGAGAGTGCACGTCACAAATCAAAGCGGTGGCGACGGATAATGTATCAGTGTTTGCCGACTGCGTGACAATGAATAAAAAGATGGTATCGAAAAAAGAAGCATTTCGTTGGGCTGGGTGTATCGCTACTCAAAGGAATAAGAGAAAAAGCGAATTTTCTCCCGCCACTTTTTGCTCGCTCCCTTTGTGTGCGCGTCGAGAAAAATCTCTCCGTCTTTCCTGTGCAGATTTTCAATAGAGCGCGCGGTTGCTGTGATAAATTACTCTCGAATTTGGTTTTCTTCCTTTCGCCACTCGCGTAAGTTCACTGGGGAGATTTGCACACCTATGCTCTCGGCTGCGGCGTAACATCTGCGGCATCCAGCCAGCCAGCAGGCAGGCAGGCAGGGAGGTGTTTTGCATAGCCAATTATGCCCCTGCATCGAATTAATTAATTGTACACGGCTGGGAGCTGGTGCCGCCGCCGCCGCTGATTATAACTCCAGAGAATGCCTCGGCGTTGTGTAATTTGAATTTATTTGCACACGTGACGACGCTCCACGAACATGTTCTCCGCCTTCAGGCCGTTTCAGCTGTGCAAATTCAAAACCTAGTTGATGAGTCGCAAAAGGTTTTGCATAACTCGTCACACGCGTGTTGTCTCACTCCCTAAGTTTTGAAAGGCGCTTGCAGAATGTTTACTCAAACTTTGTACTACACGAAATGTAACTGCTGACGAGAGGTCTTGGTTATATTAGTCTTTAAAATTTAATGATTAATTAATACGAAATTTCGTCGAATTTAACATTCTCTGCTTATTAAGAGAAGCAGGCAATTTATTCTCTTTCCCTTGGCTTTTGGCTCAGTTTTGATCTGTATTTAATCATGACGTTAATTAATTGCTTCTATTATTTGTTATTAAAGCCCTTTTAAAATGAAATCTTTTTTTATCACAATCCATTAAAATTACATCAATCTATCCAAAGTCAAATTGAAAGCATGTGAGAATGGCGACGCTTCTGAATCGCTTATTGAATCGATATTTTTTCCTTCCTTACAACCCACACCTGGGGAGGAAAATGCATGGAATAAATTAAATCAGCGGAAAAGTTTTGAACGTATGAACTCATAAAAATGGAAAATTCATTTCGAAGCGTCATTCAAACAAGATACCATTTCCTGTCGTGAGACGCCCTCACAGTGCAAATTGTGTTATGCTCGCAAACGAGCTGAACTTTAGCGTGCCTGATTAAATATCGCGCGCGTAATTCCATATCCGCAGAAGCCGCAAAAACATCGAGAACTACTTGTAACTCGTAAGTTTTCGAGAGCGGGTATTTAATTTTCTGACTCGTTTCACTTTGAGCGGCGGGCGCGGTCAGGATGTAGTATTGGGTTGCGTGACACCGGCTGGGTATTAATTCTCACCCCCAGCGTTAAGCGCTCCCAGCACACACAAGTTGTAGTTGATGCCATAAAATTATTAACTCTCCCACGGGCGTTACAAGAGAGAGCTATTTCAAAGTCTTCGCCGCGTGAAAGACTTGTTTGCTTCGGCGGACGCTTTTGTCGTAAATTTGATCCAATTATGCTCAACTCGAAATGTGTGTGTATGTGTGTGTGTGTGTGTATATATATTTTCCGTCCTACCCGCTGAAAGTTAAGAAATCGGAGAGTGAGTAGCTGTCAAGGCGCTTCCTGTCTTTGTCAGAAAAGAGAATTTCCTTTCAAAACAAGCTCAAAAGCAGGTGCAGCAACTCAACTGACAAGTGCTTACATCCGAAGAAAGATTTCCCAGTCTGTGTGTATTTTCCAGACTGCAAAAGGATACTCCGTCTTAATAGTGCCTGTTGTTTACGAAATGCACTTCGCAGCTGTAAAATAATCAGCAAACACGAAGTTCGTTTGCCCCATTATGTAGCAGGCGCGTAAGCAAAGGCACCGAGAAAGATGCTGTTCCTGAAAACGACCTTTTCCGTCATCTTTCCTCCTTCAAGCATCTCATTTGCGAGAGAGAGCTAGAGTTCATTTCGCATAGAAAAGGGAGGCCATAGTAATGAGTTTTAACTCCCGTCGTCGTCCTCTTCAAACACCAGCGAGCTCCGTGGCACAGTTTCTCGCGAGAATTATTCTTCATTTAGCAATCTGCAAATGCAAATTGTATTCGATTGCGAGGCAAATGAAACTGGAATAATTAAACTCGCTCCAGAGTTGAAATTAAAAATTTGATGAAAGCCAGCGGAGTAGTTGTATTAACTTTACAAATTTTTCTCATTTTGTTTGCGCGTGTTGTGCACACAGAGCGGAACTGTTTATCACCAGCTGTGAGATTATCAAACATTAATCCGCGCTCGGAGCAAAAAGTGCTCGCTTTTCACTTTTATCCGCGAATATGGTGTGTTGTTTTGTCGTAATTCATAGTGTAGAACTGTGAAGATGAACGGACAAGCCTTTTCATAAAATAAAACGAAATATTTCATGCTATTATTGCAAACAAACTGATGAGAATTAATGGCTGAAATTCGCTTCCATATTTGTCGCCGTGCGCGGGATTTGGATTTATTGACGCTCCAATTATAACGACTAGCTGTTTTTTATCCTTCACGCCGCTCACGCTCATGACGGGAGGAATAGTATTTGAATGTACAAATACTAGAGTTTATGTTTTACGAGGAAATTAAGGTTTTATTTTTGACAGGACAATTACATTTAAATTCAAACAACATTCTAATCAATTATTTACGTGTCTGATGAAAGTAAAATAATCTCACTTGCCAGTTATTCAACTCTACACAGCACAAAAGGAAGAATGGAATACAGGACAGACCTTCCTCGATATTTTGAAATTCAATTTTTTTAAGCTTATTCTGTGATTTTTTTCTACTCAAGTTTATCATAACCGAACAAAATCCTTTTTACCCTTCTGACTGAATGTTAACCAAAAACATTTCATTTGAGCTGAACAATCAAAAATCCAGCTCTGACCAATGGGAAAGCATCGTGTATATTCATCCACTGTGAGTGCTTGATCGCGAATTCAGGCTTTAGCGTTTTTAATTGACGCTGCATACCTGGTCGGTAGGCACAGTCACGTCAATGATGCTTGATCACGGCGCGCTGCTATTGCTGTCAGTTGATTTCCGTGTCACTGTATTTCGACTTTTGCTGCTCATCCACCAAACGAACCACACACTATACCAAAGCCTGGCTGCGATTCATCCAGATTTGAATGCGACTTTCATTGCCCAGGGAGTTTTTTCTGCACAGATATTTCAATGCAAGTGAGCATTAAAAAGGAAAAATGGGCGAGCTTTAATAATTTTTATTTAATCACTACGAATAAAAAAGATTTTTCTCTATTTATCACAGGAAAGTAGGAATCTGTTTTCACTTCATGTATGAGTGAGTTTCTATTTATCTGATATTAAATATATGTTTGTCTTTTTATGGAGTGGAATCCTTGGTGTTGCATTACTTTCACTAACAAATGTGTAATTTGATTTTGAAATAGTTTGTGGGAAAATTTGCAGTATAATATTATACGTATTAATTAATCAGGAAGACCACGAGTCTACGACTCTAAAAAGCTAAAAATCATAAGCTGGAGCCATTTATTTTCTTGTAAAGCAGTTAGAGTTTTGCAAGCAATTTTAGTGCATTACTTTTAAAAAGTGCGTATACGTGACACTCATGATTGTACACCATTTTTTGTCGTTGAAAAACAAGCCACTCAGAGTGCGGAGCTGTGAAAGCCCGGCAACATTTTCGTTTCAATTTCTCTGCTCGCGCTGTGCGTTTTTTCTCTCTCGCTCGCACTTTGGCGCGCCATAAACGCAGATCCGCTTCATTGTTTCCCGTCCATTCGCTGCCGAGACAATCAACAATAAAGCATACACATGCACACGCCAGTTATTTTTGACGAGTCCATAAAGATTATTCACGGATTCGTTGCCCAGTTTATGGCTTTTTAGCGGAACGCGGTGAGCGCGCGCGCCCTACATTTTCCGCTTCCCAAATGAAAAAAGTTGGGTAATTTCTTCGGAAAAAACGGAACACTTTATCTTTTATTTTATGAGCTGCTGGTTGCCATTTTTGTGTGCGGCTTTCTTTTCTTCATGAACTAGTTGTCTCCCTGGCTTTCTGGCAGGCGTAGACGAGTGCAAAGTTTTCAGGACGCTTGCCAAAATATCGGCCGAGTTTGCTGCTTCATCTGCGTCCGTTTTTCTGTCTTTTTCAAGCCAAAGCACGACTTTGTTTTACTTTGCTGCTGCGATGTATGCACAACTTATCCGAGGCCTCATTCAAATAGCTGTTTTTGCGGAGATTGTGGTGAGCCAAGAAATTGTGTTTTTATGCCACAGACAATCCGTACTCGTTCTCGAACGCGCGAAACGTCGAACACGCTGTTACGAATTTTTTGGTGAACACGCCGTCCACGGGAAAAGCAAATCGTGCAAAAGCGTCGTTGCCATAAATTAACTTTCGCTCGATCAAATAACAACATACGGCACGTGCGCCTGTAGGACATGCCCCATGAAAAATGATTCAAATTCGATTAAAAACACGATCAGCTAGTCCATAAATCGTCTGCGTTCCAATGGTCACTGGGGACACGACGATGATAACGCGCGCGTATTGTTTGCGCGACTCACGCCACTCTCGCTGCTGAATAAAAGCCAGGAGCAAAAAAGGCGCCAATTATCCGAGCCGTATTTTTCCAACCCGTTCTCGCAATTTCCCTTCACGTCCCAGACGACTGTTGCAATTTCCGGAAAAATCACCACACTCTGCCGTAAAAAATTCATTTAACGTTAAAATTAAAAGAATGTGGAAAAGTTTTAAATTTCATTCTCAAGAAGGGGCAAGTTTGCGAGTAGTCCAAGCCTTCCAGCGCCTTTTTAATTAAAAACATATATTTCTTTCATGATAATTATTCGCGGAGCCAACGATGGCCCATAAACGGCAGCTCTCGGGCAGAAACAATTTTGCCTGAAGCGAAAAAATCGGGTGATTCTTTCCAGAACGAAGAGCAGCGTCACTAAATTCCAATGCTGGCCATAACCGTAAAGTGCGTCACCGGCCGTTTGCCTGCACGAGAGAGCGAGAAGTTTTGTTTGATTAAAAAATGGTGGGTGGTGCACGAGGTTTGGTGGAGATTAAATAAAAGCAGGCCCCTTTAGCATGCACTTCGCAGGCGTCTAATTTTTGGCAAGCGCGGCTAAATTGGGCCAATCTTGTTTTTAGCTCAGCCAATGTAGGAGAAAATTAGCCAGGGCAAGCGTGTGCGATTCACCCAGAAACGCCAACTGGGGAGCACTAAATTGCACAGATCCTATGAGCGTCGCGCGCTGTCTCGAGAAAATCTGCTGATCGCATTTACACGAAATTAAATTTCGATCGCAACAATGACACTCCAAGCAAGAGCTGGTAGTTCTGCAAAATTCAGTTTCCAACTGAATTGATGAGTGATAGATTTTTATTTTAAACTTTCGAAGAAATGTTTCTAGATTTATCAAATTTGATGTGAATTTAAATCACCGAAGAATTTTAAGATTATCTTCTACCTTTGCCTAATTCGAAGTGAAATTGTTGGTTAACATGCAAAATAAATTAGGGCAAACTGTGATCCTTCCACCAATTTAATTTTTTGCCATCTCAGTCTGGTAAAATGACCAGTTTCTTATCGCACTCTTCTGAAATATAGCAAATGGTTATTTTATTCATGAAAATGAGACTTTACCATTTTTAGGATTTCTTCGCAAAACTTTCTCAGCAATCTGGTTTTACAGCTTGTAGCATGTGTCGGGACAAAGCGGTCAAAGGTGTCATTTTTTCGATTGCCAGAGATCGTATACACGGAGGGAAAGCATAGGCCTCGACACCATTGTGCTGGCCGACGATAAAAGACAATAGGGGCGACAGCAGCGAGGGCATTATCATCTTTTGTCGGCAGCTGGCCGGCTCTTTTCTTCGCTGCTTAAGCCCTTGACAATTTCCCTGTGTGTGACCACTCGAACGGGCAATTTGCAGAGCGCAGCTATAATAATACACACACGCACACATACTCGTCATCGCCGCTGTCGTCGTCGCCGGCTCGCGTGCTCGCAAAATGAGCAGGACAAAAAGTGTGTGCTCGAGTGGAAAAAGAAACCCTGGCTCGTGAGGTTGAGGGAAAATGGTGAACATGTCGACAAAAAAACGGACCAACCGGCGAGCGAGCACTCGTTTTTCTGTTCGCTGAGTTCTTTTTGACAGATTTCCCAGCTGGCACAAATTTTGAAAATGAGTTTCCTGCGCTCTTGCTAAATATCGTAACGCTTCTTCTTTGTCTGTGTAATACACTGCCTCTCTTGTTTGGCTTCTTTTTACTATACAAAAGTTTGGAACCAAATTGGTGTGCCTAAAATCTATCAATGGGGTTTCAAATTTGTAAAAATATAAAAGTCATATTTATAAAAAAAAAATGTTGATTGGAACTCTGGCTGCATTTCTTTTGGGAGGGGTGCACAAATCAAGACTTGCTTATTTTTTGTGAAATATGTCATGCTACAATCATTTAAAGCATTCACATTCCTCAGGCCCAAGTGAATATGTACACATGATATTAGCAAACACTGGAGAGGCCAACGATGGAACTAATATTTACCAACATCAAAAACCCACACAAACCACCAGATGTTCGTTTTGCAAACAATTCCGTTCACCACTATCGTCAATTTAATTTTTGCCGACATCAAACAAGCGGCCCTTTGTGCGTGCCCTGATAAGATTTTCAGTTTGCTTTGTTCAATTGGGCCTCCCGTCGCCGTCGGAGATTGCCGAGATTGTTCAAGCAGTACAGCGTCTAAATTGGAAAAAAAATCTCCGGCCGCTCGCTTTTGATGGTATGCAGGCCGTTGCCGGGCCTGGCCGGGCGGTCCGTCTTGGTTCATTTTTAATGCGTTCGCCCCGCGCAATCCAATCAATAAATAATCTGCCGTGGCGTCGGTTGCGGTTGTTAAAGGGAGGCAAAGTGTTCCTCTTGTTGCCTGCCTCTTTGATAAGTTTACACTGGCGGCGCGCGCGCAATTGAAATTCGCTCCGCTGAGTAGAAAAAAAGATTTGCTCAAAGCCAGTGAGCATCTTCCTCTCTTCAAAGGCCGCGCGGGAGTGTGTGTGTTCAAGCAAGCACGCCTTTTTTTAATTACTCTCGCCCGCCGCCTGAAGATGAGCCTCGATTTACCCGGTGGCGAGTTTAAATTTTTGTCTTCGCACACACATACCGCTGCTGTGGAGCATCTTGTCGCCAATTAACTCACGCCAACGCACGATAAGAAGCCGCTTTTCGCCAGCGTCACCTCGTTTTCGCGCTTAATGATTTTGCCGCAGGTTTTGTATCGTAATTAGTACACAGCGCTGGCAAAAGCAAACACATCCTCAACAGTTTAGTGATGACGTAGGCCGCGTGGCGATAAGAAATTCTAAGTCTGCGAGTGGGAATAAAGCTCTCTGAAGAGGCTTGATTTTACATCATTTTGTGATTTCTAGAAATTAAGATTTTTCTCTTCCCATTCTCGGACGCAAACACTTGATTCATAAAGATTGAAATTCTTGATTTCAAAGTTAGTATCCAAGATTTTAATTGAAGCTCATACAAAGATTGTGCAGACTGAAGAGAGAGTCATTCATTGTTTACTTTCACTAATAAAAAAATATATTTGAATTTCAAAATACTATATAATTAAAATTTAAGTTATAAGCCCCAGTCATATTCTGACATTTCGAAAGATATGAGATTATAGAAATAAATAAACAAAGGAGTAAGATGAATAACCGTTTTTCTCTGCGTCCTATTTAGTTAAATCAAAAAGCACGACTCATGCAATTTTAATTCTTGGAAGTAACATTTTAAACCATATAAATCGCTTTTCTAAGCACCTTAATAACACCCGGAAAACTTTTAAGGGAATTTTGTACCAACAAATCGGTTTTTCTAGACGGCTCTTGAGGCATTTCAAAGTGGTTTTTGAAACTGCAGTTATAGTCCTAGAAAGAGATAAAGGTTGCATATTGAAGAGTTCAAACAAGTCGTTTTTATCTTTAAATGCGAACACATAAAAATGTATAGCGTTTAATATCCCAATCATTGCTGGTCTTTTTATCAAGTATCATTTGATTCTTTAAAACTGAATTAAATGATAAAGTTAAAATTTAATGATTTCGAAAGCATTCCGAAAATATAAAACCAAAATAATTCCAAACAATTCAAGTTTAGCAATAAGATATAACTGTCTCTAAAACCGAACCTACTAACTTGAATCCAATAACGTCTCAAAGTTCCCAACCGCAAACATAAATGGTTATTTTGCCTCGTTAAAAAGTTTTCGGTTATAGTTTTATTTTGTCTGTAACCACTTTATATTCGCTTTGTCTCGCCATATTTGGTCATCTGAATAAAAGACTTTCACTTAAAAGCTGTTATAAAGTCCGCTCACATTGCTCATCCAAAAAGTTTTGTGCCCGAGAAAATGTTTCGCGGGAGGCACAATTTTTGCCGAGATATCAACTAGTCTCCGCTATTGTGTCCCGGATATACGCGTATGTATATAATCTTTGCCCAACAACAAAAAGCCATTGTGGCAAGGGAGAGTAAAAAGCGGCATTTGGTTATTCGCATTTCACGCACGTAGCATTTTAATGCGGCCGCCGTGCGCGCGTATTGAAGTGCAAAACCACCTGTGGGGGCCGCGGCACTGGCGGAAACGCAGACATTCCCGTTCCTCCACCTAGTTTCGCTCGTGTTTGAGCGAACATTAACCTTTTTGCAAACAAAAGCCCCGGGAGTGCCCGACAGCCCCAATTTTCCAATTTCGGTCCTGCGCCGCTCGACACACACGCCAGCCAGCGCCCCTGCAACGGCCCTCTGTGTCGTGTTGATTAAGATAACACTATGTCCCGTGCGACTTCGTTTGTGTACCAGCCTGTGAATGATGCCAGAAATGCGTTTTTAATTAATGAAAGAGGCCTTCCCGTTAATCTAAGGTCCAATCAACAGCCCTAGCTGCTTATGAAATATTAATGACGACACGAAGGGCCGAAAACTCCCTGAAGGCATTATTTGGACACTAATTACATAATCATATTAACTCGCGATAAAACATTTTGTTTAACGCTTGCGTAATAACTAAAAAAGTTGCATAGCTGAATATGGAATAAACAGAGACGAGGTAATAAACCTTCTGTTGAAACAGCCTTTGTATAAATTTCACAAAGCGTTTACTTTATGTAAAAATGATCTTCGATTACACGGGTTTTTGTTTTTCTCCGCAGGCATGACTTTGTTAGATACATTGAAATGCTATCTTTAACAGCGGAAAATTCGATCCGTTTTAGTTTGAACGCTGTAAAAGCTTATCAGCTGCCGCAAGTCTGTTTATTAGTTTGATACTTTGCCTCAAATTCGTTAACCCCAATTTTAACTACTGCTCGCTCAATGCATGTTTACATGCTCGGCATTTCGTTACACACTTTGCATGCATGCTCGACGTAGTAAAGGTGCTAGACCGAGTTATTTGCGGCGTAACACACACATTTTGCTCAGTGGCAAGTTTGTCGGTCGGTCGGAATTACAGCACAGGGTGCTAATATAGACATAGAGTAATATGTATTATTGTTAGTATTGCCGTGGCAGTAAAAACAAGGTGGTACAAACCGGCTCTCGCACATCGTTTTTACGAGAGCTAGGCCAAACCGACAGTAATTTCCATTCCAGCCAGGGGCTGTTTATTTCAATGAGGCGCGCACACCAATAAATTTTATAGGGTCCGAAAAATCGGCCGCAAAAAGTTCCGGCTACCCGTTTTTATTATTTGATCGTCACTCCTCGTCGCGCACGCCAGTCCCTTTTGTGTCGACACTCTGCAGGGGATTTCATTTCGGCGGGTGTCGTTTTTTATGTGATTAAAATTTTATAAAAGCCTATTTCCCTCAAGGGGCACTCTGCCAAATATCAAAAATGTTGTTTTTATTCACGTTTCCAAAAATGCCTCGGGCGTGTTTACATATGCCTCCAAAATGTAACTTGTTTGGCAAAACTGTTTCGAAATTTAAAATAAGTTTCACCGAATACACAAAAAAAATGTGGAAATGGGATTCGTTTTGTACATATCATATTCTGTTTGTTTACAACCTTTTTATTACGAAATTGCCTCGGATGTGATATGCCCGTGAAATCGTGTGGGCAAATCAGAATATACAATTCTAGAATTTTATACCGCTCTGCCTTTTTTTTAAATCCAGGTTATATCACAACGTGTTTTTGCTGGCAAAATGAAAAGAAGCAAAATAAAAGGACCAGCCGTGCTTTGGTCATCAGTCGGAGGGCAAAGAAAGGATCGAAAGAGCGTCAGCAGTGTGTCGGAAAAGCTGCGGTCGCTGCAGAACGGCTTGGGCCAATCTTGAGGTGGAATCAGCGGCCCAATCTCTGATAATAAAAGTGTTGGCGCAGCAATGTCGATGCCGTCTTCCCCCAATCCGGCAGAGGCTTGCGGCACAGCCGATTACCGATTTTAATTATTTTCACTCGCTCTGAGCTGTGCTGCTGCTATGTGCTGCGGCCTGCCTAAGATGCCGTGCAGAGATTGCGCGTGTTTTTGCATTATTCCGCGCCATTTCAGCCGAATGAGCTGCCGCTGCCGCCGCCGCCGCTCTTTCTGCGGAATTTCCCCGCGGGTTCCAATCTTATTTTACGCCGGCTGTCTTCTCTCATTCCTTCCGCAATCAGCCAGAACGTGATCCCAGCCTCGTGTGTTTTTTCTCGTTAATTGTGCCCCCTGTCGCCGTCGCCGCAGCCACCGCCGCCTCATTTCACCCCGCCGGGTACGTAATGTCGCCGGAAAATCCCCGATATTTCACCCGGCGAATAATTCAATTTCGCTGCGTGACGCCTGAGCCCCCTAATTTTCCCCGCTGATGAGTCGCTTCTTGGTCAATCGTTCCTTCGCTCACCCCTGCGTCTGCATGCTGCAACTATCTCGGAAATAAACGGACTTTTAATATTCATCGTTTTGGATGATTTATAAAAGAAAGAGTTTTGGCAGCTTCTTTGTCCTTCTGGACAGCAAAAAAATGGAATCTGTGTTTGAGCAGTTTGAACAAGGGCTAAGTGCATTCTACCAAAAGATTTATGACCTTTTTCTCCCGCTGCCAATTTGGCTGGTTTTTATTTTTCTATCTCTTTGCTCTTTTTTTGGATTTGGAGACACGGGGTTACAGGAAAAATAGAACAATTTTTAAAAAGACTAATGCTTTAAAAAAAAATCAGTATTTGCTTGGCATGATTCGTGCTCATTTTACGTTCTTGGATCATAAAGTGTAGAAGCTTATTCGACCATCTGAATTCAACAGCCATAGAAATAAATTACTGATGAAACCCAAGATCGAAGAAACCCCAGCATGTGCTTGCATAATCTGAAAATTAATCCTCTGCAGCTCACCAGATTTAATCGCGTCCCGGCGCCGGGAACACTTTTTACCGACGTCAATTTGGTCGTCGCTCATTAGCGGCCGAGATTAATCAGGCTGGCGATTTAATTTGGCCGTACACAAAAGATCATTTGCAGCGTCTCGCTGAGACAGAATGCAATTAATCATTCCTGCAATACTTTTCTGCCGCTGCAGCAGAGAGAGCAGACAGTTATTCGGCCATTTTTTACGCCGCGCTGAGCCAGCAAAAATTTAATCTCGTCGCTCGATTTGCGCTCGTTATTTCAGGTTGAATTAGCACGCGCGCGTGGTGAAAAAGTCGCAGGTTTGCAGCGATGACATGTCGCGCGGCTTTTTGACCCAAAATAAATTAATAATGCGCGCGCGCCGCCGTTTGTCGCAATGAGATGATCACGCGATCCTAGCTGCTCGTTAATCATCGCGACAGGGCTCGACTTTTTGGTCTTATTTTTCTCCAGGCTATTTCTACGGGGCGGAAACCGATCGTATCTTGTGCAGACGAGGGTGTGGGTTCACCCTTTGAAGGGGCATGTTCTCTGTTGAATCTGCTCTAGTTATTTATTGGCACCGAAATAGGCAACTTGCTGATTCAGTGATAACTCTAAATCACTTTTTCCAATAAACCATAAAATTAAAAAATTCCTTGAACAAGGGTAAACGAAAAAAGCAGCATATCTTAGAATTGTATTATTTTAAATTCTTAGTTTTGGCTGCTTCAATGTACATAAAAATTGTTTGGTGTTGTTGTTGTTGCTCTCTAGAAAAAACGAGTAACTTACCAAAAATGGAATCGCAAAATTGGACCAATTCGTTTGATAACTGAAATCTCAATTTGAGAAACCACGAAAGAGAAGGGTTCAATTAAAAAATAGGAAAAATAATGAGGGCTGTTTCCACTGCAGTTTTTTTTTAATATTAAAATTGCAGATCTCTAATGGTTATTTAGAATCTTGATAGAGTAGTGGAGAAAATTAGCGGCAATCTGGACTCAGGACAACACAAACATAAGAATATCACGAGTTCTAACGCAACTAGAACCACGAACGTTTTGTCAAATGACGAATTTTAACAACTTTCAGATATGAAACTTTAGATTTTCTAAAACTCCAATTTTATTTGTAACTATACAGGCAATGAATTTGTTCAATTGTGTGTTTTTTAGTTTCTACAAAGAAACGAATAAAGCTGATTTAACGACATCAGTGGGTGCTCTATAGGTTTGATCTGTAAAATATGCACATATTTAGACCGGCCAAAAGTCGAAAGATTTCTGAATAAATGCAAATTACTACAGTTCAACCATTCGCATGCGTTCAGGGTATTCAGGAAACATCCTGAAAAAACCATGATCACCTTCGTGTGACGTAATTTACTTTAGAAAAGTGCTGTAAAATAGAAGCCACTCCATAATCCATTTCCTAGTCTGAACCCGGGGGAGCATGGAAGCGAAAAATTTAGGCATCCCGGCGGCAGATAAGAATATTTCCATGTAACCGAGGCACGGGAGTAGCCCTAAATTTGGTGGTTAGTAGGCTAAAAGCACTCGAGTCGACTGCAGTAGAGAGACGTGGGTGCAGTGGCTGCCTGCGTGTTTGGCTCGGCGAAAAAGAGCACTCTCGTGAGCAGAGGAGAGTGTGCTCGTAATACGCGCGGTGATGGTGCGTATGTGCCTGCCGCAGATAAGGGATATCTGCCGGCTGGGCGAGCGTGCGAGAAGAGTTAATGGGCTGGGTGCCGGAACGAGCATTACCTCGCGCAGAACAGCGCACGGCACGTCGCGTAAAAATGGCCGCCTCGGGGCGGCGAGCAAGGTGAGAGAGCGCGGTACAAATGACAGGAGGCGCTGACGAAATTTACTGCTGATTCGTTTCTCATAAATCGGCCGATCCGACTGATTTACGACGTCTTCGCGCCGAGTGGAGCCGTTTTACGAGCGCCCTTCCGATGAATAGCTCGAGCCCAGTGAAATATTTGGAGAGCAAAGTGGCGAATTGTGTCGGGAGCGGCACCTGCCAGCAGACGTACAGACGGACGGACGGGGGCCGAGCTAGGCAACCTGCTCGTCGTGCGTGTCGGGCGGGAAGGAAACTCGTGTTTCGCATTTGCTCCGGGCGGCGTTAACGAGAAAATTATTTTTGCACGCAAACACTCACACACCCGTTCCACAAAAACGCTCTGTTTAACATTTTTAGTGCGCAGTATAAACGTCGAGTGCTTTTCCTCCCTCTGGCTATGAGTTATTCCAAAATGTCCCTTTCCTCTCGAGTTCGCGAAGTTAAAGTATGGAAATGATTTGCGGTTCCAAATGTATTTTGTAAAATGATCAACTCAGTTAAACAAATTGAATTATGTTTAGGCTATTTTATTTTTCTTGAGTCAATGTGTACTCTTAAAATACGAGATAATAAATCAAAGATATCGTTATTTGGGGAATAATTCTTAACCGCAAGTCTGGCACTGGTTCTCTTTCTTGGTTTTTCACGCGCCAAATCAAATATGACCCTGTTGTTTACCAAGTATTTCATAAAATTTAAATACATATATTAAAGAATATACCGTTGGGATTTAAAAGTTGGCAAACAGTGGACAGGAAATTCCCTGGATTCCGTTAACATATATATGAAGCCTCTAGACATTTTATTTTTAATTTAAATCAAACGTATCTGCAAAACAAATTATGTCCGTCAAAAGAGAACTTATTAGTGCTGATGATTTTTCTGAAAATAAATTGCCTATCAATAGTCATAATCCTTTTTGACATCAAGGAAGAGTTACTGTGTGAAAATATAGAAAGTTAAAACTGAACTCATATATATATATATATATATATATATATATATATATATATATATATATATATATATATATATATATATATAAATGACACCCTAAAAACAATTATTTTTTGTCACATGAAATGCTAAAAAGCTTTCAATCCCCGCAGTGCCGGAAGGAAACGCCGAGAAAATTTATATCATGCGTGCGATAAAGAGACAGCGAAACTAGGCACGAAAAAATGAAATCTCGCAGTATTGCAGTCCAGCCACCGTTCAGGCATTTACTTCATTCTTGTGTGTGAGTGAGTGAGTGCGTTCTCCGTGCGCGTTTCAGCTCGTGTGCCATTTGGGAGCATCAGGGAATGGCTTTTCTCATCGAGATAATAACCTCGCTGCCATTTCCTCCTCAAAACGAGTTTTCGTGGCATGAAATATATTTTTTCCGTCCGCCTGGCCATCAACCCCTTGAACACACACACACACACCACATTTCAGCTCTGGCTCGCTTCAAACCACCCTCCATCGCAGCCGCAATCCCTTGAGCTCGTACGCGATGCATTAAAAGTTTAATATTTGCAGCGCTACTTATCATCATCTTGTACACACAGCCAGACAGGCCGAGTGACCAGTCTCCAGGGCAACGCAATTTAATCTCTCTCCGGACTATGACAGTGTCCATTCATCGCAAAAACTAGACTCAGATTCTTGTTTTCTGTAAAAAGCTTTCCAAGTAACTTTTCACATACACATAATTAAAAGAGCAGGCCATCACGGAACCGTGAATTTTTATTCCACTGAGCATCAAAATGTGATCTATTTCACATTTCTTGCTGGCCACATCTAAGAGGCCAAACGAAACATTTATTAAAACTAGACATTGAAATTATTTTTTGAGACTTGAGTCTTTCTTTTTAAAAACAGATTCCATTCTTTTCGAGAAGAAATTTCTAAATCATATCATTTTGATAATATCACAATAGAGAAGGCTGTACTCAACTGGAAACTCTAAAAAGAGGAGATAGAAGGAGGATAACAGTTATCGAAACGTATAACGTTGCCTTTTATGTTGATGCAGAACGGCGATTCGCTGAATATTTTCCCGAGAGGGCACAGCGACGAGACAAAGTTGCCATGTTTAATGTGTTGAGGTCATCCCAAAGAGCGGTCGAGCAGCTCTGTGTGTGTGTGTCTCTCTCTCCGGCGGTCGTCGTGTTTGCCGTGGCCCTTGACAAGTCGACATACACTCACACAGTGCAGGGGCTACTTTCAGAGGGACGTGCATGGGCGTGTGTCCGGCAACTTTCTCCATAATGCATCGCGCAAAAGCAAACATCGCAGCCGCTTTTTCTTTTTAAGCAATCACAGCCGTAAAATTTTTAAAATCTTTGCTCACAAACATTTTTTCGCGTCAGCCAGCCCTTTTTGCCGCAAGGGGTTCGTCCTTCCTGGAATTGCGTTTTGAAGTGGTCGACCAAATTGGAAGCATCATTTTTTCATGCCGCTTTTTAGGTCGCCACACGCGGCTTTGTACCTGCGTTCGCGTCGTTTTTCCAACAGACATCAAAGGTGCATAATGAAATGAATTTACGACACCATATAAATAATTTAAAATTCCATTGGACCTCAAACCTACTTCTTAGCAAAAGAATTTTTCATTTATTATTTATTTGTGGGAAAAACAAGCCAACTTTATATGCATAAACGCGGAGTGTTCGGATTGTGAGCTTACTCTTGGCGTTTTAACCCAGTTGCTTTGTCTCAAAACTGTGTTTTGGGTATTGATTTAAACGGTAAAATGTTTGCTACTCTTGAATAATAGACAAAACACGCCTGCTCTTTGGAAGTGCTTGCCAAATTAGTTACATAATGGAACGAAATGAATTTTACATTTATGCAACATGCTATTATATAATAAATAATAGAGCAGCTTTCATTTTTGTTTGTTTGTGGTAACAAGTAACAAAAAGCTTATCAGCAAAAGACTGGCTTTTTGGCGTTATTAACAGAAGCCAAAATTCTCTCCACGATATTCGGATTCGGTGAATTCAAGCGTTTTTGCCGAGTATCATGCAGAGATGAAAACGCGCTCTGCTTTTTGTGGGCCGATCCGGATTCATTTGATGTGGTCATTCCGACCGGTTTTTCATTACACCTCACATTCGCGCAGCACAGTCGGAATTAAATGCCGCAGTTTTTCACGCAGTCTGGGCACGAGCTGCAAATTAGAGCGAGATTTAAATCGGTCGGACGCCGTCCGTCTCCCTCGGGGCGGACATTAGTGGTGGGCAGGCTGGCTCCTTTGAAAGCGACGAGTCCCCGGCAGCGCAAACAAGTTATTTGATGTGTGAGAGAGTGTCCATATTTATGCACTGGCTGGTCGAGCCGGCCGGCGTCATCAAAGTCTGCGCCGCGGTGAATTTTAATCAGTGAATGGGGCCGGAAAACCATGAGCAACTCCTGGCGTCGGCAACTTTTTATGCGTCACGCTATTTATGCATTTACATACATATTTACATGAAGATCAGCCGGAGGGTGACTTAATTGCGGAAATTGTCCAGCTGGAAGGCAATCGGCGCCGAGATGCTTTGATGCAGATGCGTTTGCGCGTGAAATTCCTGCGGCCGCAACTACACCGGGGAACTAATTAGGTCTTGTTTAAAAAAATCCTCGCCAACAGCTCCTTCGATTCTGCTGCTTTCTTCCCCTCGCAAATTAGAAAAGTTGGAAGGTTAATGAAGTACTTGTGTGCCAGTCGAAAAATCTCTTCAAGTACTATTTTCCCGGCAGTAAACTTTTATGCGGACCACATAAAACCGGTCGGGCAAACGTTTCTTATTAATATACGGGGTTCTTTGAGCGAAACTCGAGCGACCATGCGATAAAACTTTCCGACTGCGGCCTTGTAAATAATAAATAATAAGCAAAAGAGGCGAAATTCAGCCAGGATGGAAATATAGAGCAGGAAATGTAATTAATATTAAGCGAGTCCCCCATTGGTTCGGTCCGAGAAAGGCAAACCCGAGGAGCTGAATAATAATCTTTTGAACTGGAAACAAAAGAGAAGAGACGGCGCTTTGTGCGACTTCCTTTCTTTTTCCTCCGGCCCGCAGGATTTATTATCATCTCAGATGTTCTCGAATCGATCCCATTACGCTGCCAGTTCTTGTTTCGTGCTCTAATTTGAATTCGTGCGCTCGCTCACGTCTCTGTTCAAATACGCTGGCATAGACACCGAATCAATTTCACTGACGAAAATTTATCATTCCGCTTTTTGCTGGTTCCGTCCAATTTCATCGCTCATTTCACAGATATCCGAATTTTCATTCCATCAGATCATTTAAAAAATGACCAAATATTTTAAACAAACCTTTAATCTTCCGATAGCGTTTTTCAGTACCAATTTTTCGTCTCATATTTTGAAGAATATAACGACATGAGTTCATTGTACGCAAATCTCCTCTTTGATGTTCCACTTTTAGAAATTTGTAATAGTTTTGTTACTGCCTCTTAAATTGCCGGGCTAAATTACACGCTTTTGTCGTCTTGATTGCGGTGATAATTAAAATCATATTATAATGAAATTTGTTGCACAAATTGACACGGTCGAGCTAACGAGCGGCAGCAGCAGGTTATCAACGCTTGCATCCCTTTTGCTGGCGTGTTAACAACTAAAAGTGCCGCGGCGGCGACCAAAGACAAATTGCAGTGTGCGCGAAATAGGCCACACAAACAAAACAATCACAAGCGTGCGCATATATTTCACAGCGGTGGCGGCGGCGTTGCTATCTGGCTGCACATTTATGCACACCATTTAAAGTTTTATCTCGTGGCGCGCATTATCAACTTTCCACTCGAGCGCCAAATATTTACATTGTCTTCTTGCGAACTTGTTCTGCTCCTCGTGTAAAATTCATCCTGCACCGAGGCGGAGTCGTCAGAGACCCTCGGCCGACTATGTTGAATGTGTAAATTCGCAGCGGGGCACAATCGATAGAACAAATATTATTTCGCAAGGCGGAGTTTTCGTTCGGCGCCGGGAAACGCAATTTCATGCGACGACGACGACGACGGCGGCAGCGTCGGCGGTGGTGGCGGCGGCGAAGGCCAAATGTTATTCCACCGCAAGACGAGCTGGAAAAGGAGCGACGCCATCGCTGCCGCCCTAGGAGTGGACCCTGAGAGAAAACCCGAGCAAAAACAACCGAATTTCCTTTGAGGCCGCCTCCTCGAAATGAACAAACCTAGTTCAAACGTGCCTACGAGGAAATTACCGCGGGCTGATGCGCCCGAAAAGACGCGAGGAAATTGCCCCACCGCCCGTTCCACCCGGAGCAGACGTCTGCTCTTAAAAACGCGCACGCTGCTGCGTTTTTCTTTTTTGCGGCACTTAACAATCCCGCTCCCACCGACACCTCTTACTTAATGAAAACCGGCTTAATTAATTTTGTTAGGCTGGTGCGCGCCGGTAATTAGAAACTTTGTTATGATCCCCTCTTCGACGTAATTAAAGTTCAAATAATCGTTCTAATTTTTTGCAAGCGACACCAACACCCTGCAGACTTCAGAATAATTACTTTGTATCATTTTTTGCGGAGATTCTAATATTGCTGCACGCGAAAATTTGGCTCGTTTTCATTTGTTGAATTAATTCGATTTATGATCTAACCTTCCGGATGGTACCAGTTCGCAATTAATTAGAAAATAATTTATTTCAAGAATTTAAAATTTTGTTAAATATAATTTTAGGATGTGTACGACTCGACGATTCTTTGATTGCCGACGTTTCAGTGACCTGATCACTTTGTACATGTGCCTTTTTACTCTTTTTGATATATGTAAATGACATAGCAGAGAAATAAACTATTAAATTTTGGGTTCATTTCAAACGTTTAAAATTTCTCATGGTTAATAAGCTCTTTGACGCGTTCCCAGCATTAATCCGAAATCTTGGACATTGCAGCTATGTTCATCCAAAATTTGTAAGCAGTATAAATTAATAAGACAAGTGATCATGAGACATGGTTTTCATTGTTTCAATATTTTTTTTGCAAGAAATGTTATAGTTGAACAAACTTCATTTCATGGTCCATTTATTACGACACTAACTGATGTTTACATTTTTTACAGGAGAAGAAGTGAGACTAAATTTACCTATAGGTATTTTTAATTGGTAAGATCGTTAGTAAGCTCATTTTATTTCGTTAAAAGGAGAGTCTCCGTCTTAAGATATCCCCATTGGATGAGTCTCGATGAGAGGAATCGAAATCAATAAATGGAACTACGCTGTATTTTGGAGAAATTGGACAAAACTTGCATTATATGAAAAGCTTGGAATGGTTTGATTATACACTATTAGATAATTGTTGTAAAATATATTAGAGGAAAATAGAGATCGTCTTTAATCTCGCATATTAATCAAACAGTTCAACTCAATCGAATTATCTCTATAGATACAATTACCTTAAATCAAAATCCGTTCTTGAATGGTGAAAAAATAGTAAAAACAAAGTATCTCTGTCTCAAGATGGGAAGGTTAATTTGCGCAGAAAACATTAGAAGACTTTTTATCCTTTGATTTCCTTTGACCTGATTGAATGAACTTTGCATTTTGTTAATAACTATCAAGAAATTATTAGTTAATACTTTTATGATTTATCGTTGTACAAGTATAATACATAGAGATAAAAACTTCAACATTTTCCTGGTATAAATAGAGCTAGAAAAGGTTACATGGCTGTCAGAATGAAAAAATTCGCCTTTTTCGCTTTGTATACGATGTAATAGCTTTCCATTTCGCGTATGAATGATTGCCTAGAGTGTACACGTCGCAGGTTTCGTATTTCGCAACTAAATCATTCTCTTTGTTACACATGTTAACCTTCAAATAAAAAGCAAACTTTTGCAATTGTACGCCTAGCTCGCGTCGGCAGCATGAAGGGGGTTGTAATCAAATTCTTTTGTAGCGAGCGCCCAACAAAGGGTTCATTGCAAACAAGCTCTCCCTTTGGAGAAAGGAAGAAAGCGCGCGCCTCAATTTTTCAGTATAAACAGACTGCTAATAAAAGTTAGCAACACAGAAATTTTCGCAGCAGCAGCTGCGGCTGCGGAGGCGGATCTCGGCGGCGTGGGTCCATTTGGTGATTGGCGGCGCGCGTTTGTTTGTCCATTAGTCTGATGACGTGTGCGTGTGTGCTGACTGCGCGTAGCGGTGTCCACTCACCGACGGAGCGTTTTGCCACATCAAAGTTGGCTCTCGGCGTCCGCGTTTTATCTCATAGCGAAATATGTACAGCATGTGTGTGCCTCTCGCACCGTTTCCGCCTGTTATGTACCTTGGTTTGTTTAGCTTATCGCGCACAAGCACATTATGCATGCAAAATTTATCCTTAGCCGGCGATAAACGGGCAAAAAATATGCACAACAACACGCTCGGCCGGCGTAATGGCGAATTATGAAGTTGCAATTTTACTTATCGCGGCTGCCTGGTTGGCTGGCTAGCTGGGCAGGCGAAAAAATTGAGTCTGGTGCGCTCAATTTATGGCTTCCTGGAAATCGACTGAGTTGCGGCACTGCTTGCCAACACATATTAAGTTTGAAAACAATTTCTGCTCGTCTCGCCGAAATTAAAATAGTGCTAGCAATGCGGCTCCAAAAATAAATAAGTATAAATTTACGCTCGTTGACGCAGCATAAATTTGGCAATAAAACAGCATTTTATGCGTCGCAGTATTTTTCCTGGCATTGCTAAATTTCATTGGCAAGTTTTTTACGTAGAATTACCAATAATATCGAATATCGGATGTTTTCGTGGAGAATCCGTCGTTGTGTGTGAGTGAGGAATCGATAAAGACCGCACACATTGTTCACATTTCAAAGTGATAAGTTTGACGCAGCATCAAAGCCTGTTGCTGATCCGGTTGCTCTCTCGCTTAACATCAAAGTTGTGATTGGATTTGAATCGTGCGCCCTGATTTGCAGCCCCAGCGGCCGCGCTAATCTCTCGCAACAGCGGCTGGTGCAAAGCCGGCGTTGTATGGTTTGGTTCGTCGAACAGTGGAATGCGAAAAATGCAGCTCTTTTAAATGTAGCATTTTGCAATTAACTTTGCTCTATGCTAATGCTCGAAATGAAGGCAACAAACTTTCCGTCAGAGCGAGCGGTGCACTGCCAGCACAAGGGTAGCTTTCCATTGTGCGCGACTGGCTGGTGGCGTGCACACAATAAACTTTGCCAGCACGAGGCAGTTAATTAGCAAAGGCTTCATCAGCAGCGCACAATGAGCTGGAAATGTCATTCTAGCCCTCGTCGATACAGAATTCTGCTCTTTGTGAACCACCCTCTCTTTGGGTGTATCAATTATAATGCGGCTTCAATCGCAAGGTGTACTCCGGGTCGTGCTAAACACAATTGCGACTGTCACACAGAAACGCGACTCGCATTAAATTTGCTTTATTCTGTGACACATGTAAACCTATTTTTGTTTTAATTAAGCTATTGTGCCTCTGGTTTGCAGGAAATAGCATTTCGCGTTGCAATGCAGTGGTAAAAATATTTGTTTGATGATTGTAAGCTATTTTCCTTCATTTATGGTCTGTAAGAATAAAGTAATTCTTGAGAGAGTTGTAAAAGATTTAAGCACCCTTTATTTACTCTCCTTTACAACCACTTCATCTTTGATGGGCTTTAAATATTAGACGCACACAGAAACTCATGGCGAAACATTTAACCGAAACATTATTTCCCTCAGCATTGAACAGTGCCCTAAATTTAAATATTTCACCCTTTTTCTACACGAAATTTTAACTAAAAGGTTACACAAATAGCCGTGAACCCTTTTATCACACGCGAAGCCAATAATGCCTTTATTATTTCTTTTCTCGGAAGCTTTTGGCCTTGCATTTATTCCGTTGAAGCGGCTGAAAGCAAGCGCAAACCCGGCGCTCACTGTGCGAGCGTAAGTGCGCCCCGCAGGCTTTCTTTGCCCGCGTCTTCCAGATGTTGAAATTGCGAAGATCAAAGGCTGTTGCGGCGCACGTACATGCATTCGTCAGCGAGTGTCTATTAATGGAAGAAAAGCACGGGTATTATTTGCTCTTGCTTGCGTTTGGATTCCTCTTACATCGTTAAAATGATCGTGGGAAACGGGGCATAATGGAGCAACTGGACTATTTAATTAATCTCTGCGGGAAGAGGGAGGGGAAAATCAGACATTGCTGCTTAAAGTTATTGACGCTCGGAGGAAGGAAGATATTTGCAAAATTTTATAATTTTAAATTTAAATTCGCGTTGCTTCTAGAAAATAAATGATTTGTTGCTTTTTTAAACTTTAAGGATATCCATTTAACTTTTAGAACATATTTTTAAATAATTGCGTCAGTCTCTAAGAAGTGAACAGGATTTTAAAAAAGAGTTTACTCTGGTGCTCAACAATTTTGCAATGCGTGGAATGCAATCAGATCCTATCCAAACTCAACTCATACACTGTCAGATTTTGCAACTATAGATAAAGCGCTAGCATAATACTGGATAATAAAAACTCATCATTTGTGTAAACTATTTAGTTTGATGCAAACAAACCAAAATTTTGAGAAATCAGGGGTACGAAATTGTAATTGTAAATATCGTTTATATATCGTTGAATACGGTAATTTTTGGTTTACAAAAAATGCAAATCTTTTGGAGAAAAATTTACAAAAAAAAAAAACTTGAAACCCACACGATGCAATTGGGTTTTCCCGAAAATGCCATGTTTCGTTGCGCACGTGATCTATTCTTTGAAATATTCAAGTGATCCACTCAAAGACATATTCGTAGAAAGAATAAAAAACAATTTTTTTTCTTTCAACGGATCCCATACTATGAAACAATGCTTTAGATGCAAGCCGAAACTAACAACGGAAATAGTAAAAATGATTTTCTGCAATGATGAACAGCCCAGTTTTTAATTTCAACACATTCTGAAGTAATCGGGCTTAACTGCAAACCTCGCAGTTTTAATAATCTGCGAGCTATTGCAAAATCCCATTCTGTGATTCCGTCGTATTGATTTCTCGTTCACTTCCATGGGAGTAATTTTGAGGTAAAAAACGATCTTTGCAGAGTCGCGTTTTCAGCAAGTGCAAGGTATTCAACGGGAGAAATGTATCCCCGCGTCGGCAATAATGCCAACACGTGTTTCTGCACAATGAATCACTTTTGCCGAGCGCAATTTTCGCTCCCCAAGGATCGCAATAAGGGGGCAAAAAATAATAATGATGCAGCCGAAAAGCAATAATTTTAAACGCCCCATTGTTCCAGCGAGAGAGACGTCGAAGCGACGAGAGAAAAGAGTCGCGCGCGCAATATTCCCTCTCCTGGCAAGCATGTTAATAAAAAAGTACGGTTAGGGAAAGGCTGCGGAGACATTCATACGTAAGAACGGAAAATAAAGAGGAGAGCGGAGACGTGTCAGACACCCTCACACGCACAATCAATGCTTCTTCATTACAAAAAGCCCCGATATGTGTGGCGGAAGAGAATTGAAAGTTGAGAACGCTCGCTCCTCTCATCAAGTATGTTTTTGTGCCGCCGATGCAGAAATGAATGTTCTGACAGCTTGCAGAAAATTCCACGGCCGATGGTTATGCGTGCATCCCTCCTTACTATCTTTTTTAATAATCGCCGCCCCAGCCAGTCATTTTGTTAATACGCCAGAGCGAATATTATTCTTACGATTATTATTCCGCGCTCCTTATCAAGACTCGCATGCAGACGAAAATCGACTGAGCTCTTCCGTCACGAGAGGGGTGGGATATTGTTTACGCAGACAGGAAAAGCCTTAAAATTGTATGCTCCTCGGGGCGGGTGAAATTGAAATTTTATCTGCCTCCGGGTGTGCTGTTGCGCCGAACAAAAAAGCGTGATGACTTTTTGGCGCCTTTTCGGTTTATGAAAAAAGCTTATGCGTTGCGGACGCACGAAATGATCAAAATCGAAAGTGGGGAGACGAGAAATTCAACTTTGCTTAGCAACAGGAAACTAGGGAGGCGCAATTAACATGAATCAAACAAGAATAGAACCAAATTTGGTCTCCAAGCTCTAAACTTAAGCGCCAGCTTGTGCAGATTTGACGCGTGCCTGTGCAATTTGCATAGTTTTATCATAATTCAGGCGAGAGTCAGACCCAGAGTCGCCTTAAATATTCCGGCGAGGGTCGGAAATATGTTCTCTCTCGTCATAATTACGAGCCGGGCGACCCCTGCAGCAGCTAAATTGATGACTTTGTAATATAAATGTCGGTATCAGTAGGTGACACGCGGACATGATGGATGGGCAAACATGTTGCGCGCGGCCAATCGATGCGCTGGCCTAATCCTGCAGGGCTCAAGCTGCAGAAGAGTGCCGACCTAGCCGAGATTCGTTTACAAATTTCCACTTTCATACCGAGAATCTGACGTTTAATTCGTTTCTCTATGTGGGCGTGGCATAATTTTCGCGGAAAACGCGTGGTTTGCCATTTATCAAAAGAGAGTGAGTGCGTAATTTCATTTACAGCAAGCGCTGCTCTCCGACGCGTCAAAGACACAAAAACCACTTTGGCTGAATTTATTACTAGCGCTAAACTCGAATTCATTAATATGCATGGCGGATGGATGGATGAAATGATAAATATGCAAGCGGCCTGCATATTTTGAGTTACCAAGACACGACCATAAATGCAAATTAATTGAAATTCATTAAGCTTTTAATTGAGTCCTTTTGTTTCAAATTGTGACGAACCTAGTTATGATTCAATTGGATAGATATAGCACTACGTTTAAATTGGATTTTAATTTGTTTACCCTCATAGCGGCTACACTGAACATGAATTCCAAGTTCTGCAGTTTTTCTTTAAAAATACCTCAAATTTGAAATTGAATGGGTGCGACTTGAAACTTCTCTTGGAAATGTCTCTATATATTCCTGCCATCCCACAATTCCAATTCTTTCTGGCTAAACTTCAACCGTTAGACAGCTACGAACGCTGAATAATTGATCTGTGTGGCCAAAAACGCGCGTGGCAAACGAACATTCGGCGATCATGAAATATCAATCAGCCCTTGCGAGACGCGTTCCATTATTTTCAGCGTCTAACTGATCGTTGGTCCCAATGGCCACAAACGCGTGAATTATTGATTGGTCGGCGTCGGGTTCTAATAATTATACGAGGCGAATTTAAGTGCCTCCGCAAAAGGAAGATTGAGTGCTCTCTTAGGTCAGTGTTGCCTTTTCGCAGTCTCTCTCTCTCTCTCTCTCTCTCTCTCTCTCTCTCTCTCTCTCTCTCTCTCTCTCTCTCTCTCTCTCTCTCTCTCTCTCTCTCTCTCTCTCTCTCTCTCTCTCTCTCTCTCTCTCTCTCTCTCTCTCTCTCTCTCTCTCTCTCTCTCTCTCTCTCTCTGCTCGGCACGTGCTAATTTTCCCAGAAACGGATTCCATAATTAATAAGCTTGATGAGCGGGACGCCATTTGCTGGTCGCACGGAATGGAATAATTATTACAATAAAGTGTGGAATTTTCCCTGCAGGACACTGATTGCAAAACAATGTCTTGCTTGTTTATGTGATTCGCAATCACAACATGTTTTCTCCATGTAATTGTGCCGAGGCGTGCAGTGCCGTGGAAATTGTTATTATGACGGGCCAGCGATGAATACACACACCCAACACGGTGGCGTGTTTAATCACGGCCAGCGTGTAATTGTGATCAAAGTGATACACATGCAAAAGCAGCAATATATACAGGCGCGCGCATACTACTAGCTATCTCTCGCTGTTTACTTTCCGAGCAAACGCAGCCGACGTATTAATTAATGCAGAATAAATATTTTGACGAAGCGATTCGTGCATCTGTTGATTTGAGGTCTGCATCAATAATCGATGCACGTGCTTTGCGCTCGCTGACTGCTGCGTCCGCAATATTTATGCCGTGCAACATCCGCGAATTTATGTTTGCCCCTACACAATTTGTTTCGTTTGCAAATCCAGTTGCTGTGCTCGCACCAACTGGAACTTACATAAATAGTATTAATGTTTTATACTTTTGGGGAATGAAGAGGGATGAAAATGATGAAGACCGATGAATTCAGATGAAGAATTTGGTTGGTGTATTGGTTTACAGTTGCAAATCCGATCGGATACTTAATCAAATACCAGAACTGAAAAAGTTTACAACAATAAGTGATAAATTCTTTTGTTTGACTGACGGTTGGACTCACCCCTTTGAATCGGGTTCTGCACAATTAAACAAATCACGTCAGCACCGTTTGGCTGACGGACGAAAACTGAATTCTTATTTTAAAATCATCTTTCTGCTGTTAAACAATAATGCAAAATTACAATAATTCAAACCGCCGACAATTGTTGGCTTCCAACAAAAAGCAGGACCGCGTTGTTGTACCGCTACATACTTTTATTTGGTATTTAAATTCCCATAATTGATTGTTCTAAATTTAGGCCCTTTGCATTCTACGGGAATTCGATGCCACAGACAATAGCAAAGCTCTCGTATGACAACTGTGGGAATTTGAAACACGACTCTGGCTGAAATGGCAAATACCTCTACTCATTCATTTTACGTGGTTTTAACCAAAGATATTTACATCATACTATTCTTCTAAAGCTTTCAATTGAAGTAGGTCTGGAGCAATGGAGATAATAGTAAAGGTACATTTCTACGCCCTTAGGTATCTAAAAGTCAAGCATCAGCCTTGTCCACAAAAAAATTCTGCGCGTTCGTCAAAATTCTTCGTCACTCAAGTTGCTTCCGTCGCGATTCAACCGGTATTTTCGCCAAAATTCCGCAAAATTAATCACCAAATTGCAATTTCCACTCGCTGACCGGAATGATTTTATCGCGCCATCTCGATTCGTTCATTGCACCGAAAAATGGCTTTGGATTGATTTTTTATTTTATTTTTTAGGCGGTATGCGTGTGCGGGTTATTTTCCAACTTACGAGATTTTACTAACAGATGTGCACCCATGCTAGCTGAAATTTTCTTAGAATTTCACGGCAAGTTTGCTCGTTTTCAAGTCAAACAGGAAACCGCGCGTCTTTGGCAAGGTGTTATCTCTCTCTCTCTCTCGTCTCGAGAACTTGGGTTTCCGATTCCGCGCTGCTGAGTCGCACTGCGTTCGCTCAAAGTTTGCTCTCCCGTGGAGGGTATTAATCTTGAGCCTCTTTAAATACAACCCTTCTCAGCTGACCCAGTTTAAGAGTCGCACACAAATTCAACTTTCAAGCATGCATTTCTATTTTATTCCATCAACTGCAAACTGAGATGATGCAGTTTTCTCCCTTGACCTTTTACATTATTTACTCAGTGCGTCCGTCGACAAAGCAATTTCACCGCTGGAAAAATTTGGCTGTCGGAAAGTTGCTGGGCCGCATTCTTTCTGCACGTTCGTAGAAATCAATAAAGCGCCGTGCTTTTGTGTTCTTGACAGGTAGTTATTGAATTTCGAAGTGATTGACGTGAAATTGCTGTATTATGTTGTAATAATCATTGTTTGAAAGTAGGCAACGAGAAGTTAAGAGACTTCTAAAGTTCAATAAAAAACAAATGGTAATACAAATATGGGTACAGTAACTATTTTCTTGCATTAACTTAAAATAAAATATTTTTACTATTAAAGGAACAAAATGTTTGCTTTTATGATTTCAATTAAGTTTACCATAAAATAACAGACCTGATTAAAAATAAAAGTGTCTTAAGACTATTAAATCTTCCCAAAATATATCACTTTTATTGAACGCCATTGGAATTTTGGAACCAGTCACTGGTATATCAAGTAAAAAGTTATGTGTTTTTTAGAAACAATCAAGACATGCCACTTTTTACTGCCCTTATTGTTAATCTAAAACATATATAACATAGGAGACAAAAAGGAAAATCCACCAAGTAGCCCAACAATCAGCAGTCACTGCTATAGGAAAGTAGAGTCAACGAAACTGACCATCTTTCATACCTTCAAATTAAATTCTTGTGGTGGGGTATTAGAATTTTCAGCCCATAATTGTATTTACTATCCTATCAAAGTAGCGACTCTGTTTTCCTTACCCGAACAGTGATGAGATAACGTCAAGATTTACTGGCTGCTAGTTTAATAGCCCGGCGGCCCATTCTAAACATTCTAACGTCTTTGTCCATTTAAATTTCTTTTGGAAAAATTACACTTAGCGCCGCGACTTTTAGTTTTCACCACCTATATACTTTTATATGGGCTTCTCATAAGAACTAGCGAGTGTAACTTGGCGGTGGAAACTGTAATTTTTCCATATATTTTGCTAGGCACGCAATATTTATTTTATATTATTTTCCATTTAATGTCCTTAAATCATATTTAATTTTGGAAAATTTTGTTTCAGAAGGGGTGGATGGCCTGTTTGACACCCAAGGTCCGAGCTTCGTGGTGGAGCCACCACCCCGGCTAGAGTTCACCAACAGCCGAGGCGGAAGGGTGGACTGCCAGGCCGAGGGTAACCCGGACCCCATGGTAGACTGGGTGGCGGCCGACGGCTCTCCCCTCTCGGTCATTCCCGGGGTGCGGATGCCCATGGGCAACGGCACGCTCATCTTCCCGCCGTTCCAGGCCGAAATCTACCGTCAGGACGTGCACGCCGCCGTCTACAAGTGCGTGGCAACCAACGCGGTCGGCTCCATTGTCAGCAGGGATGTTGTCGTCAAGGCTGGTGAGTCAACCATTATTTTATCCATTGTGTTTCATTGCAAATTTTGAAGTGGGAGCGTCTACTTTGTCCGAAAGATTCGAAAGTTGTCAGAACGGTCTGAATTCCCTTTTTGGTTTTAAGAAAAATTTCCTTTTTGGACAAAATATAGCCAGCCATATACATGAAAAAAGGCATCTTTTAACCTTTTTTTTTGGTAAAATTGGGGAGATGAAAGAGGTTTTGACTTGTATTATGTAAAAGAACCTTAGCCAGATTGAAAAAGTAAGGATATATAAATAACGATTAAAACAATAAAAGGTCGAACTCAAGAAATTTCCAATTTTGCGGCAGAATTTATAATTCAAGATAAAATTCAATTTCTTCAATGTCCTTCAATTTATTAATGCATATTCTAAATCAATGATGGAACTATCCGGAAACCATACGTGACAATCAATTTGAGTTCACTTTTTCAAGCCCGCGCGGTTTTGCAAAGTGGAATGGTAAACAAATGTAAATCCAGCATCACATACACATACGCACTCTTGTGGATTGAAATGCAGAGTGTGTTGAATCGTATTGCTCAATCAACGTGTACTCGCAGAAAAGGCAGAGGGTGCAATCTCGGTCGCAACTCGCCTTTCAAAACCCGCCGTTTGTGAGGTACGCGTCGCGAGAGCACAGAGGCAAAGAAATGAGGTTAATTGAAATGGCAGTTACATACACACACGTGTATTGCGGAACAAACAAGTCGGATGCGACATACACGGCTCTTTGTGGTTACCTGCAACGCAAAAATACAATTCATAAAAGAGCATGAGGGTTTTCAATTAGCTCAAAAACCATGTAGTTGGGAGCAACAGGAGATTCAACGCAGCTTTGAGAGGCTTCGTTGCCGTATTCCTCACTCTATTTACGGATATCCTCTCAGGCGGTGAAAAACTGCGCAAATTACTCCCACTGAGGCGCGTTTTCATTAGCTAAAATTTTCTGCTTCGTCCGCTGACCCAGAAAGAATCCGATTTCTTTCTATTTACCACGTAATACCCGTTATTAAATCATTTGCGCACAACTGTGTCAGTTAATTGTTTATATGCATCGGCGTGGTAATTAAATCTGAGCTGCCATAGAAAACAAGCCAGTTCGGTGGCAAAATCAACAGGTCAGCGAGGCAATTATGCGAATTTTTAACTCTTTTTGAAACATTTACTGTTAAAAATCCGCAAGTTTTTTGTTAAAACCAAAAGTTTTGTGGAAACCAAAAAATAAGAATTAAGTTTGTGAACATATATAGGGAATACGATGCGCAATTTGATTTTACGGAAATGAGTCAGAATCGATTACGTGGCAATAGATTAAATTTATCAAATATATTGATATCAAATTTACTGCTATTTTGGGGGCCAGCGCTGTGGGATATCAGCGGAAATTGATTTCCTCTTTTTTAATAATAAGCTAAACTTCCTGGATTTTTGTTCCAGAATAAGCTATTGGTCAGTAAGTTTAAAATATATTTTTTACAAGGCTCAAACCTTTTTATGCAGTGAGTCACAACTCAAGCATCAAATAATGAGGAGAAGGCAATAAATTGTCTAGGTTTGCGACTTGGGCTTGCATAACAAGGCCATTTCCGCGCACCAAACGCAAAATGATCCGTGCCCCCGAGGGCGGCAGCGGTGCCATTTTCGCGCTCTGAGGGACAGATTATGCATCTGGGCGGCCATTCGTAGCGCCAGAGACGGACAATGAAGGCTCAATTACGCTGTCACCGATGCAAATGCACGAGCAGACGACTTTGCAAGTGCAATAAAAGCTGGCCAGCCGCGTTTCAGCCGGAAATGGAATACGCCAAAGCCATTACGGCTTTAATTCAGCGCTGCCATTACTAGCTTTTAGTGGGCTGGATTATACCCGAACACACACACAACTCGCGCGCTTTGAACAGCACAATATTTCAGCCCAGCATCCAGTATGTATGTGCTTCCAAGAACCGATGTTTTGTACTGGATGGTGATATAAATTTGTAATCAAATTCTCTTTCCCACCCGTGAATTACGAAAAGTTGAATTTTAGGATTACGTTTTGAATTAGTTGGGTCGCTATTTCTCGATTCATTCAATTAAAAATTTGTAGCAACTCTAGAATTATGCTTTAATGAGGCAAATTGAATTCGTGGTTGAATAAAAAATAGCTGAATTTATTTGGAATTTTTGTAAAAATTTGAATTCAAATGATGCAAATTTAGAAGCGGTTCAATTTTGTCAAGAACATCCTTAGAGTCAGATTAAAGCGATGGCAGACGAGATTTTGTAGGCTGCTCCTTGATGTGCTAATCACAAGCTCAGCCAGCAGCGTCGTCGATTCTTCTTTGACGGGTGTTATCACTTTCGAGTCTCGTTGCCCTCTGTGATCACGATCAAAAGGAGCCGCGCCCTTCTCGATCCATTTTAATCGAGAGCATCATCTGCATAATGATATTCGCATTTTGTGACGTCGAGCTATGCGACACTTGCTCCCTCCCTCGACATGAAATTTTCACAGTGAAGGTGTGACGTTGAAATATTAATTATCACGAGTGCTGAAATTTTCAATTGTTGCGTTTTTCCATGGAAGTATCACTCTGCGTGAGTTTTAATGTGCCTCCATTGCAATTCATAAAATATTTTGATTTTTACTGACTTTAATTTTTTAAACCTCTCTGCTCATCACTTCCTGTGGGCTATGAGCACACCGAGTCCCAATAACTCCCCGAGCGGATAACATAGGGCCGGAATGGCCGCAGAGGAGCTTGGACCCAATTTAGCCATCTTTTCGCCTCCCCGCACCGAGTTCTTTGATTTAAACGCCAGTTTTTTTGTCCACAAAGCCGCTGTTGAGGTGCGAAAACTAGCAGTGGTGGCTAGTTGGCGCCGATACGCCTCCTGTTGAACTATTTAAGCATTTCGAGTTACTTAAAATTAAAAATACTTCCATTTGCCATCTCTAACATTGGGCAGCCAGGGATAGATCCCCGAAATGCTCAAATATCTCCCATTGCCTTGACACTGCGGAGATAATATATGCCTTAATAATTAAGAGCGGTCGCGCAGGAATTATTTTTTAAGACGTTAAAGCGGAATATAAAATCTCAAGATGATGTAAAATATTTGTGCATGATTATGCGGCCAGAAAATTCAAATATGCAATTAAAAAATTTAATGGAGATTGAGAGAGACTAATAATATCAATCGATTACTGAGATATAGGCCAATCTCAGACTCAAATCAGTTAATGTTGAGTTTATATTTCAATTTCCTAGCCGTACAGTGCTGGAAAAAAATATCTCATTCCATCTTGAGTTTTATTAATCCATTAAACACCTTAACAATTATGCTACCGGCCTAGACTTATTCCATAAACTCGCTTGCAGGTAAAATTGGACTTTAAAACATCATTTAAACATTTTATGTGATTTATTTTAAAAAATTCCCCATTATTGACCTTCAAAACAAATTTTAAAATCAAACGAATTAATAGATGTAAAAATAGTCCTACTTTATGTTCACACCTATATTAAATATTTTTTAAATATTTTATAATAAGCTTTGAAGGTGATTATTGATGGAAACGATGGAAACATATATTTTAATGCATCAGTTGTTTATTAATCCCTTTGTTGTCTTACAAACTTGTCAAAAAAGCAAACAAAGGGCCACAAGAAGCAAATAAATATGTGCGGAGCGTAACCATGTAATATGAGATAGGCAAGTGGATAATATATTAATTTAGAAAAATAAAATGAAATAGTAATCACTATACCCATTGAGAAAAAATGCTTTGGTATTATATTGGATATAAATGTATTTAACGTTGTATTGGATTTCCGTTTTTGTACGTGAGTTGAGTTGTGACCAAGGCGGAACAAAAGTATATTTTCTCCCGCGCGTGTTAAATGCCAAGTGCCATTTTTACAAAAGTGTAGCCCTAAAATTAACGACTGGTCAATTTTTGGAACAACTTAAGTCGGAATTGGGAAAGATTTTTTTGTCTAACATAATAGGTAAATCAACGCTGCCAATATTATATTTCTTGGCTACGCATACTTAAATTGAGTACTCTGGTAAATTTTGGCGTTGTTCTAGATCATCAATTCCGGCACGCAGTACAACAGTAAATGCAATACAACTTAATAAATGGATAAATTTGTTCGAGATCAGATTAAATTTAAATATCTTTCAGTGCCAAGTATTCAGGATTCTCCGAGATGATGGACTTGGTGTTCTTGTAGAATTCTAGTGGGCGTGGATCTGACTGATCTGAGGCGTCGTGCTTGAGATTCAGCTCTTGATAGATGGGCTCATTTTCGGTGGCGTTAATTTGGTAAATTTTGCGCATCTTCACTGGAACGTCCAAGTAGATGCTGAGGTGTGCGAAGGTCAAAAATAGGGCGATCGCCACAAAGACAGCGGCGGAGCAGTACCAGAAGAAGTCATGATTCGGGTGCGGGATCATGTTCAAAGTCACTCTGAATGGTTCGATAGAGGGTTGTTTGGCCACCTTATTCTTCTTCCATTGCTCAGACCTCAATTTCATTTCGCCATTACAATAGCAGCTGGATGCGATATATTTACCCGTCATATCTTCATTAGGTTTATTATCGCAAAATATTTTACTCGGACAAAATGGGATTCCAGCTGCAAATTTATGAAATTTAAGTGTACTAAAATAGAAGAAAATATTACGTACAGCGTTTGTCGTAAAGTTCAAAAGTTTTAGTCTTCTGTGAACAAGTCATAGTCACATTTTTGTTTGTTGTATTGCATAAGCACGTCAAGTTTTGGGAGCAGGTCAAGTTATTGGACCATGAAGGGTCATCAGTTGGACACGGTGGATATGGTTGACCTGAAAAATATAAATGTCTGGTGGTTTATCAGACATTTTTTTAAGTAAAATCAAACCTGATGCTGAAACAGCCAACGCCACTACGAGGACTAGAGGAGCTAGGTTAACGACCATCATCCTGGACTTTCCTGCTTCTTGTGAGAAAGAAAACGAGATATAGCTTGGCTTAAGGCACCAGTTATCATCAAATCAACCAGTTCCTTAAAATAAACTTTCTTGCGGTTCCTGTATATATAATACGGAAAAGTGTTACTCCATCTCCTTTTAGACGACTGCGATAAATTTAAATTTTATCAATCTCCGCTTTAAAGTGATATAGCTCTCAAGAAATTAATTGGCCTTCGTATTTATACAGATGAAGACTAAGCCAAAATTCAAATCAGTAGGATGGTACACAAATGACACGTCTCGAGTGCACCTTACATGCAAACATTGACTTATGTGGTATGTACAAAATTAGCTCTCATCGTGTAAGGGCACTCTAAATACATTTTATTTTTTGTTATTTTCCTTTATATACAGTTTGACGCTTTGCTGGACTGATTTCCTTTCGTTTTAAATTATCCGGGATGAGCAGATCTTTGACAAACTTTCTTCTGTTGTTGCTGACTTCCAAACCAGTGTTAAATCCGACCAATTTGGTGCGAAATGTTTTTTTTTTCAGGGAAATCACCTTTAATAGATGATGTGATGATTATCATTTAAAAAGGCTAAATTTTAGTATCGTAATTAACTGTTTATTGTTGAGTACGTGCTTGTTATACCTTTCTGCGAGCTTAAGCAGACAAAGACTCTTTAATGAACTTGGCCAGAACAAAAAGCAGATTTTTTTGCGAAGCGTAAAGCATAAGTGTTTAATAAGAAATATAATGTGTTTATGTACTACACATTGCACTTCGAGGTTGAGTTTTTACTATTGTGTAGGATATAGTTGGTTGTCACCCTCGGGTACAATAGTTTTGTTAGGATCAAATTTAAGCATCCTTTAACCCAAAATATTCAGGGTGTTCCGCGGTGACAGACTTATTGTTAGCATTCTTATCGAAATCAGGCTTGGATATGAAGTGTCGCGGTCAAAATTCAGGCTCTTGATAAAAAGCTTTTTTTCGGTGAGGTGCCCCTTTCGTTGGTTACTCTGATAATTTTTGTGCATCTTCACTTGTACTTTCAGGTAGATACTGAGATGTGCGAAGGTATAAAACAGGGCGATCCCCACAAAGACAGAGGCGGAGCAGTTCCAAATTTAGTCAAGATGAGGGTGCTGAATCACGTTCCAATATCACCTAACTTTTGAATCAAACCTGATGCTGCAGGAGCCATCGCTACCACGATAACTAAAGGAGCTAAACTAACGACCATCATTCTGCATATGATAACTGTTAGAGTATGGAGATCGCTTGGCTCGCGGTGCCAGTTTTCATCGAGTTCCTAAAAAGATCTGTTCGTAGTCTTTTGTTTGCAGCCAGGAAAAAGGTTTTTTTTCAACTATAGTTGTTTGATTGTGATTAATTTAAACTATTCTATTTCCTCTATTGATTAAAACGAAACAACTCTAAATAAATTACTAAGTGCCTTTTTAGGCTTTAGACTGAGTTAAAGAATAAACCAGCAGGCTCGTACACATATTATATGATAATACACATATTATACATAATAATATGTATAATAATACGCTCTTGGAGTGCACTCTGTAGACAAAATTCCTTTCCAAACACATGCAGCCAAAAAGTGATTTATTATTGTTGCAACAATGAAACAATTAAATTGTTTTCACATATCGCTCTACATTAGGAAATAACTTGATTCTACTTATTTTTATTTACTTCAACTATAATCCAATTGAAATATGGTGTCCAAATAAAAATTACGGAACATTTTTTTCCACCTTATTTTACTCAGTTGTCGCGAACTCCAAAACCATGATGTAATACCAACGAGCTTGGTGCAAAATTAATTAATGTTCAAAATCTTTATAAATATTTATGTGATGATTATAAGGAAAAACCTAAACTTTAATTGTATTTAAGCAATTTAATGTCCCAATTTGTCAAATTACATATATTATGAGAAATAGCAATAAGGGCAATATAGACCTCTTGCTATCATACAACACAAAATAATCAATGGGATGGAGCTGTTTTCCGTCAAAGGTCCGATCGCTGGTAGATAGTTATTTGGTAAAAATGTATCGGAAAATATTGCACAACAGTCCCTGATTTCAAAAGATTAAATAAAGAGTTGAAGTTACACGCAGGCGAACGACAAGCTTTGGGATATTCATCTCGACGCAACAGACTGCGACCATAACAAAAGGCAGAAAATAATAATTAAATAATACAACACATTTATTTTGCAATACCTGGATAATTATGAGTTGAATATTCATAATGAAATGATATTACAGTGGGTATAGTTGGATTGTTTAGTATTTGTATTTAAGGTATTTAACTTAAATATCATTTAGCTCCAAGTATTCAGAAGTCTCCGCGATGACGGACTTTATGTTTCTATAGAAATCCAACGGGCGTGAATCTGTGGTGTCACAGTCAAGCTCTTGATAGATGGGCTCATCGCTGGTGACTTGCCCATTCCGTCGGTCAATCTGGAAAATTTTTCGTATCTTCGCTGTCACATTCAGGCAGATGCTGAAGTGTGCGAAGGTCAAAAATAGGGCGATCGCCACAAAGACAGAGGCGGAGCAGTTCCAATAGTAGTCAAGATTCGGGTGCGGGATCATGCTCAAAGTTACTTTGAATGCTTCGATAGAGAGTTGCTTGGCCATCTCGTTTTTCTTCCACTGCTTGGACCTTGATTTCATTTCGTCATTGCAAAAGCAGCTGGCTTTCTTGTATTTCGTTTTAAATCCGCTTGCATCACCTTTATCCATGCAGTGCAATTTTTTCGGACACATTGGAATACCAGCTGCATAAATCTTATATCAAAATCTGCAAAAAGATAAAATAATATGTAGTACGTACAGCGTTTGTCGTAAAGTTCCAGTGTATTAGTCTTCTGTGAACAAGTCAGATCCATTGTGACGCTTGTTGTCTTGCATAAGCACGTCAAGTTTTGGAAGCAGGCCGATTCATCTGACGATGAAGGGTCATCAGTTGGGCAATACTTAGATCCTTGATTAGTAATATTCAAGTTCTCGGGGGTATCAAGTGTATTTTTTTCAATCGAATCTGAGGCTGCAAGAGCCATCGACACCACGAGAGCTAGAGGAGCTAGGCCGACGACCATCATTCTGCACTTGCTGTCTCTTATTGTTAGCTCGCGGCACCAGTTATAACCAAGTCAACCAACACCAATAATAATAATATCTGTTTGTGGTTTGTTTCTGTGTTTCCAGTCCGGAAATTGTCTTCCTGTCGTTTTAATTGTGATAAATTAAAATTTAGTTATAAAACATAATCAGATATATGAACTCTGAGTAAAATAAACAGTATTTTCATTTGTTGACTGAGCAAAATAATAAACTAGGGTGCTCGTACATATGTGCAAATGACGCACTTGGAGTGCACTCTGCAGGAAAAATCCCGTCTCGACGTACAATAATTTATTTCTCGTCGAGCACGTGCACTCTAAAATACAATTTTCAGCCAGTCGTCGACGACGGCGCAAAATTAATTCGCGCACTCCGTCGTCGCTGCACAGAAAAATTAAATCGCATGCAGTTGGCTTGTTGCTCGAGTGAACTGCAGGAAAAAGCCGCATAGTGTGCGCAGCCAACGCGGACACATACACCAAATTAATTGATTAAACGTATTATAATATTCCGTCGACGTTTGCTGAGGAATTTATGGGCGTTTTAATTGCAAATTGCACTCGCAGGAAAATTATTTTTGCGCATGACTATGGCTGCATATATTTAAATTTTCAACTATTTTTCTGGTACGTGTGCTACGAAATAATGAACATTAAATCAAGAAAAACGCTTCGTATCCTCATAGGTTTAGTAAGTTTTTTAGTTTTACTAATTAAACACTTTTTTATTACTTTTATTACTTATATCTTCGAAATTTATGCATATTTTGGCCTGCATAAGAATTTTACTCATTAATATTTTTTATTCTATGGTTTAACAGATAGAGGGGTTTAAAAAAAAGAAGTAGGTTTCCGGAAGGCAATAATAATCCGGTCCTGAGGCCGCACCTTGCACACGTCCAGCCGAGGCAAAGTCATAAATTTTTAGGTCTTTTGGCGGTGGCGGGAGTCGAACCCAGCAGGTAATCTGGGTACACATCAGCGCAGTGTGCGCGAGGCAGTGGCTTATCCGGCCAAATCCTTTGCCGCCTCACTTCTTGCTCTGCTCTGTAATGGAGGGCTCGTTTACACACACGAGGCCGTCGTGACCAGCGTGCCCGAGTAGGCCCCAATAATCCTGACGCGCGGCGTTTGGAGAACACGGCCGGGCGGCGGACCGGACGGGCGAAAAGGTTGCCCGCGTGCGCCCCCGGGGGCAGCTTATCGGATCTCGAGGGAGCACGGCCCGCCGCGGACGACTCGAACGATATTCCTTCAAGTGCGTCTGCCGACTATAAAGCCGTGGCCCCCATGCAAACGGATAAAGCTGTTTTAATCTTCGTGAGCTGAGGGCGATAATAGAGACGTCCCTGGCGGGAAATCCGCCCGCTCGTCGGCCATTCTGCACTGCCGACCGGAAATAAATTTAATT